>NC_084922.1:42203653-42506684 GCF_958298935.1 Phragmites australis | reverse complement strand
GCGGTTTTTTTAGTCTTTCTGAAAGACTTGCACTGTCCAGTATTCCAGTCTTTGTCTATGTCCACAAGCTGCAAAAGGAGTCGCAAACAGGCTTAGATCATGTAGCCCATGACGTTCTTCCACTGTGCAGGCGTGCCTGAATCTCTTAAAAGTTGGTGGAGAAGAAAAACTAGGAGCGCATGGTCGTCGAATACCTGATGCCCCCGGCAGCCGGCGGCCATCGTGTCTGGCAGAGGATCGACTCTGCCATCCACAATCCTTGAACGAAATGGCGGCGGCGGACCAGCGAGCGAGCGACCCCCTTCGTCTATTGGCCGGACGATGACACGAAGCTACTGCGTCGGAGCGGTGTCCTCATCGTGCACGAAGTTACCGATGCTGCCGCAAGCGACCATCGCTTTCGCGGAATCCAAATCGTTGCTCCGTTTCAGCTTGGATTCATCAGACAGCGACAGTCGCGCGCGTTTAGCTGACTGGAATGGAAGTCGCTCCCCTCTGCAGACTGCGGTTTGGATAATATCCCTTCTTGAGATCTGCGGCTTGGATACTGGAGAACAGAAAGAAGCGCACGAGCAGTTCTGTGACCGCGACATGGGCCCAGTTGGAGCACTGGACCCCCGTGACCTTCGGTAGCTTGGATGGAACGGCGGAAGGCCCGACGGATTCAGCTACGTGAGATTCTTCTCTTTTTGTCTTTTTTTTTTCTTCCGGTTCTCTTCTCATTACAAGGCGATGCACATACGCACCATTACACATAGCAGCCAATGCGCTCCTATCGGTCTTTCGCACGTCTACATTTTTCACCGTTGAGAGCACACGTGTGTGTAAGTAGTTGGAACAATAATTTGAATTCCGATGAATGGAATCGTACTACCATGAGTCCACCACACCGGAAGGTGATTCCCCTTATTTCTTCAAGAACCGACACAAAGCGTACGCGTCCAAACTATTACAAAGCAAAATACAAGGCAAATAGCTTCTACAAAGATAAACATACTCTATATTCAGGTTTGTTTGATAGGGTAGAGACTAGATCCAATGATTTCGGATTTGCAGAAAGTGTACTTGTTTTCAGTCCATCCCAACTCCCCAACAATTGGGTCTAGCATTACATTCTTAACAGTAAATTTTGTAAAGCTACATGTAAATTGTAAACTATTACAGAACTACTGACCTAAGAAGTTGTATGGTAAAAGTATAGTACGGTTAAAAAGTATGTGTGTGTGTGTGTATATATATATATATATATATATATATATATATATAATGAAGTTGTAATGTAAAACTAAACTTCCGGCCTTTTGCGTCAATTAAGGATGCACTCAACCATAGTTGTATCGCAAAACTATATAGACTCTCGGAATCTAAAGTTACCTCTCCTAATATAAAGGCATGTTTGGTTGGGTTAGGCCAACTCCAACGGAGTCGGCAAACCATCCACAAAATACTGTGCTCGATACTTTTATCGATTATGATTCCCGTATTTCTCTCCAATAGCTACTCCAAACCTGCTTTTTCACTGCTACAGTATGCGGGATGAAAATAGGGATCGGCAAATTTGTGGCCAAGAACAGGATCCCGCACACACTGTAGCTAGAGTATGCGTGTGGGCCCGAGGGAAGGAGGAGAGTAATGTAAGTTAGGAAATAAAGTAGTTATTGGAGATAGAAAAAATAGAAGATGCTGTAATAGTGTTATAGAGGATAAATTTTTAGAGTTTCTGTTGGAGATGGCCTTAAGTTTTTCTAAGAGTTGTTTATATAAAAGTTGCTTTTAAATTGGTTTTTGATGCAGATGAAATATATAATATATATAATACCCCTCAGAATATCATTCATCGGAAGTTACAAAAGCTCATCCAGATCAACTTATGATTTTTAGTAATAATGACATCTTTTTGTTTCCCAAAAGCTATTTTTAGAAATGGATTGTTTGATTCAGTTTTCTGCTTCTCGGTAGTAAAAGCCAAAAGAATCTAAATCAAACAAGGCCTAACTATAGAATCCATAATTTGATCTGGAGATGCTTCTGCAAATCCCGAGGAATAATGTTCATAGGTTGATATTAGAAGGTATTACACACATTGCACACTTATTCCAAAAGCTAGTATGCCAAGTATTCACAGTTTTGGAGAATTAACTTCTCGGAAACCACAACCCACTAATAATTGCACACTCGTTATACATGTGACATCAATTCAGTATATAGCAATCCGAAAAAATATGAAAGACAAATAATAAAAGGTTGAATGTATTTTTAAAATATATGGAAAACAAATAACGAACATCTAATTACGGAAGACAAATAATGAGACGTTAAATATATTTTTGAAAGGAGAAACATGATTCTATTTTGCACGATGACTGTTTGATCAAATTAGATGAACGGTGAAGATTGTCCGTTTCCATCACAACCGATGAGAATTATATATGAGTATAGAAGTATAGATAATTTTTTTTTTGGAAAGAAAAAACGCAGCAAGAACAGACATGCCCTATTGCTAAATATTTCTGCCGAGCACCATTTTTCCTCAACCAGAACTCATGTTGTGATTACAATCTATTGATTGATCCATATATCAACTTACAAAGTTACGCCGAACCCAAAAAATAAAATCGAAAGAGAAACATCAAAATTGAATCAGGAGATATATGCATGTACAAACATAACACAGAACAATAATAAGTTTCGTCTGAAGGGACTTATTGGATAGACTTACATATATCAGACAATTAAAGTTAACTCCTACTACAATGATTCGAGAGGGCGTCTGGACGAGCTCGTATGCCGATTCTTTCTCCTCGCCTGTAATTCCCATCCTCGCCCCTGATGACTGGTGCCCACATGAAGTTTAACTTATTCCTCGGGAGCAAAGTTTAACCGGACGAGAAGAATAGACGTGGGGACAGAAAAGAAAACGGCCGGGAAACTCTCTTCCATCTCGTTCTTTTTGTGTACAGCACCGTGCGCGCGCTCGCGGGCCATCGTGAAGCGAACCGATGGGTTTATGCGGCTTTGTAGGACGGCGGCATCGGCAGGCCGACGACCTTGCCGCAGCGGAGGCTGGTCTCGGGCATGTTGTACTCGTCCCTGAGCGACCGCCCCGGCGAGACGACGCTCACGTACAGCTGCTGGCCGAGGTAGTGCCGCTCCCAGATGTTGGACCGCAGGTTCCACATGCCCGCGTTGTCGAACGTGAGCATGATCGCCGTCCACGACCTCGGGTAAACCTGGATCGTGTGCCGGCTCACCGTGTCGAGGAGGTTGTACGTCTTCCGGCTCTGCGGCGTCCATGTCCCTGGCCCCATGCTGCACGTTCCCACCGATCGGTCAGGTCAAGCGCTCGCTTGCCGGCCCTTGCACGTCGATATGGAATACTTACCCGGCGGCGAAGAAGGCGTAGCCGTTGAGGTGGAAGGAGTCGATGCTCTTCTCGGGGTTCTCGAAGACCACCTCGATGAATGTGCGGAACTCGGTGCTGATGACGTTGGGGGCGAGCTTGAGTGCCGAGCCCGAGGCGGGGGGCACGTCGCCGATGAGGTTGTACTTGAACACACCGTCGGTGGCGTTGAAGTACTCGGCGAGCTTGAGGGGCGTCTCGGCGTCGACGTGCGACACGCCGTTAAGGCCGTACCGGACCTTGCCGTCGACCTTGCCGCGGCTCGCCGAGATCTTGATGGTGCGGGTGATGTTGATCTGGCCGTAGTGGTAGGACCCCTGCGGATTGGGCCGCGCCGCGCTCGCCGTCAGGTTCCACCGGAAGGACCTCCACTGGTTGATCGACCAGGCCCAACCGCTTGGGCTCTCCGGCAGCTTGGGCGACGGTGGGGTGTTGGAGCCGGCGTAGCGGATCACGGCGGTGATGGTGCTGACCTCCTTGATAAACCGGGTGGACGCCACTAGGAAGTAGTTGCCGGGCTTCTGGTCGGCGGTGACGAGGAAGGACAGGCACTGGCCGATGTGGACGTCGAGCGAGTCGTAGGTGTTCTGCACGGTGTGGGAGCCCTCCATCTCGACGAGCTTGAGGATGTGGCTCTGGATGCGGACGTTGAGGGACGCCTTGATGCCGACGTTGCAGACGCGGAAGCGGTAGGTCTTGCCGGCCTCGACATTGTACATGGGCGGGTTCGAGGCGTCCTTCTCGTTCTTGCCGTTGATGATGAGGCCGGCGGGGCGGCCGATGCTCTTGCCGGCGTCGAGGTTCTTGGCCAGGACGGTATGGTCCTTTGTGTACCAGTCGCCGACGAGGACGGGGAAGTCGTCGGCCGGGCGGTCGAAGGGCACGGGGATCAGGTCACGGCTGTGCACGCTGATGAGCCCGTAGCCGCCCGCCGAGCGCTGCATGCCAAGGCTGGGGAAGTAGAAGAAGCTGCCGATCTGGTCCTTGGGCTGCCAGTGGTACGTGAAGTTGGTGTTGGGCTTGATCGGGCACATGGTGCCCGCCATGCCGTCCTGCCACGAGTTCTTCCTCTGCTGGATCCCGTGCCTGCAACACCCAAAGATCCATCATATCGATCAATTGAAGCAAAACGGCCAGCAAGTCCATCGAAACAAAAACATCTCTCCATTCATTTCTTATTTCTGTCTCTTTCGTAGGCACGAGATCCCGTACCAGGTGAAGAGGAGCGGCTGGTCGAGCATGTTGAAGACATTGATGACGATGTTGTTGTTGGAGGTGCAATTGATGGTGGGGCCCGGGAACATGTCGTTGATGAGGATAACCTTCTGCGGCACCCCCATGATGGTCTTCGTCCCGTACGTCACCTTCCACTCGAAGAAATGGTACGGGTCCTCGGCGCAAACCATGGCGACGAGGGCCAGAACGAGCAGCGCGGCGGAGGCACCGCGCATCGTCATCGTCGGCCGGACCATTCCACGCTCGTGGGGGACCTCTCCTACGCACACCCTTTGGATCGATAGTAGCTAGCTTCCTCAGACGGTCAGGTGACGCGCCATCCGGCCGGTGGCGGGGGCGGGCAGAGGGAGTGGGGACGGGGAGGCGGGCAGGTGCAAGCTTATATTGGTCGAGCGGCCATTGGAAGGAGCGGTGCGCGCGCTGTCCGTGCCGAGGTGGTTTGCTCCCAACGGCAAATGCCCTCCCGGCTTGCCCGCGCCTCCGCTCGCTTCGGCACCGGCGATCTGGCTGCCTATCCTCCACCGGTTGCTCTATTCTTGACCCGTTCTTGCATGCCCTGCTGCGGTTCGGTGATCTGGCCTGGGTCCGGTCGTATTGGCCGCCAAGTTGGCGCGTGGCCGTGGGCGTGAAACGAAACGGTTACGGCCCGACGGCCTGGCCTTCACATCCCTCCCAGAGGCCTCTTTAGCCCGGCCCAGCCTTCCGCACCCAAGCTGTCACGGAGCGGAGCGGAGGGAAGCCGGAGAAGAGAGTGAAGGTGGAGGAGGCGAATGCAGCAGCGGCGTCGGCGTAGGCTGGTGAGATAGGAGGAGAGTCGATCCGACAGAGTCGAGAGGAGAGCGCACGGGCACGGCCGTCCGCTACACGTTCGGCGTGCGCGCACGGCCAGATTCGCCTGCATTTCCCCTCCCTCTCGTTTCGCGCTTATTAAACCCCTGCCCTAGTTCGCCAACGGTTTAGAAATCAAGCGCTCCAGCAATTAGATTCTGCGTTTATGCTATCTACTAGAAGGAAATAGTAGGAATTTAGAGAAGTTTCGATCCATCCGTTTGCCGAACGCCGAGAAATTCTATAATTTACCACTGAATAACTTGATATGTTTTTTTATATGTATCACGTGTCATTCTCACAATAAATTTTATATTATAAATTAATCAGTTATTTGGTGGCATATCGTCAATTTATTCATGCTTTATTGATGCCACAGAGAGTTCCCGTCCACCTTGGGTTCATCAGAAGCCAATGTAGTTGTGGTTTTGGAATTCTGCGTGCAATTGTAGTTCGAAATCCTTAGGAAAAAAAAAAATACTTAGTACAAGGATAAAGTAAACTAGTGCTTCGCACAACAAATGGGTGCGAATATAGCAACAAACTAAGGTCTCGTTTAGTAGAGCTCTGGGAGCTGATTCCGCGCTGGAATCGCTCCCAGCGCTGCCAAACAGGCTGGTCGGGGAGTGATTCCGCACGGGAATCACTTCCCGTTTTGTATAACGAGGTGGGAGCTGAAAAAACTAGTTTTCACCTGATTCTCGACTAATTTTCCTCAATTTCAACACAATATTTTCTCAGAAATCACTTTCACCACTAGCATACCAAACGATTTTACAAACAAAATCACTCCTACTCTACTTCCACTACAGAATCACTCTCACTACAGAATCAGAGCTCTACCAAACAGGCCCTAAGCAGTCCTACGGCTCACAGTGCTTAGTCTCAGGGTGGGACGGTTCCTCCACTATGCTGCTGATGCTGTTAGAGTGAGCCGTGTACGGGTGCGATGTAGTGGCCCCCACGTGCTTGAATTCTGTGACGAATGAACTGCCCAAGCTCAGCCCCTCATTGTGCAGCATCGCCTCGATCTCCTTCACCACTAAGCTCATCGTGGGCTGCCTCGAGGCCGACTCCTCCGCACACTCCATGGCCATCTGCACAAACCTCCTGAACCTGGCAGTATGTGCAGCGTCATGGATGGCTGGGTTGATGATGTCCTGCAGGCCGTATTACTCGTGGTCGTTGGGGTCTATGGCCATCCTGAATTCCCGGATAATGTATTTGCCCTTCGATATGGGCAGCTTGCCACTCAGTATCTCTAGCATGACGACGCCAAAGTTGTACACGTCACTCTTCTCCGAGAACTGTTGCGTCATGTAGTACTCTGGATTCAGGATTAAAATTTCGCCGAAATTTCGAAAATTTTGCTAAAATTTCACGAATTTCGGTAATTTCGATGGTGAACGAAATATTTTATTTCAGAATTTTCTTTCACTGACATGTGGGACCACGGAACAGAGGACGAAAAATGACCAAAATTTTGGCGAAATTTTGTGAATTTCGGTCTTTTCGCCGATGAACGAAAAAAATTGTAAAACAAAATTGAAATCCCTGCTCTGGATCCAAATAGCTTTCTACTAAAATTGCCTAGTAAAGGTCAGGAACCCTGGTTAGTTCCCGTAGGTGGCTAGTGGGATGATGTTGTGGTAGGTAATGTCTTTGTTGAGTCGCACTGCCACGACAGTTGTTTGTTGTCAAACTCAGCTTGTGGGTAAAGTATATCACTCTGCAGAGATAATACCATTTGAATAACTGTGTCCACGGTCATAGACAAACTATGGTTCGGTCACAACAACTACCATGGGTTGCGTGTTTTTTTGGAATGTGAGTGGGCAAGATGTGCCCGTTTTTGAGAAATAGGTCTGATAGTGTGCCATGAGTTGCTGCGGATGGAGTGTCCGATAACATTAAAACTTGGGCCATGGCGATTTTCCACCACGACCGAAACCCCCTTCATTTAATAATGATAACATAATGTTTTCACAAAATCCGCCTTATGGAAATGAACCCTTTGCATGTGTAAACTCGGTTTTTCTACAAAAGTTAACCTTACAGGTTTACCCTTAGTATACCATATGCATGTACTTATATCCCTTGATGTAGTGCAAGGTTAGGACTTATAGAATACATTGTACTCACCCTTGCTTGTGTTTTCAGAGGAAGATCTGGACTTCACCGACGTCGATGGTGAGGCTGATGAGTAGGTGTCGGTCACGTCCGCACCCGAGTTGCCTTTGGAGTGGTGTGTTCACCATGTTGGCCCTGTTGTGCACTCTGATGTCATGGACTGTGTTTCTTGCAGGTATTAGCATAATCCTTTATGTATTATTAGTTTGACGGAGTTATTTCACCACACCCTTTGTTGTATGACTATAGTTCCACCTATTGTAAGACTTGTATTTATCAGCGACTGCTCCAGGGATTGATATAATATTTTTTTAAGCATCGGGGATGACCCGGGGCGCTTCAATTCCTCATGAGCTTGTTCTGTTAAGGGTATATGGAACGGTTCCTGTATTCCATTGCCTCTTAGGAAATCCACAACTGTTATGTTTTTGTTTTTGTTTTTTTTTCAAAGGAGAATAGCCTGGGAAATGTTTCTTGTAGGATGTTATCATTCCAGACATCACTCCAAAACAGGACTGTAGTGCCATCTCCAATCTTGTAGGACGCAATGCCTCTAAACATATCATAGAGTTTCAAAATGTCTTTCCACCAGAAGGATTCTCTTGCAATAGCTGCATGAGGTACTTCACCATTTGCATAATATGAGCTCCAAATCAATTTGACCCAGGGCAAGTCTTTCCTGTTATAAAATTTGTCCAAGTCTTAGAGAAGGAGAGCATTGTTCTGACTTCTTAGATTGATGACACCTAGTCCACCTTTGTCTTTTGGCCTGCTCACCTTTTTCCAAGCCACTAGGGGTTTGTCCTTTACATTTACATCAGAGTCTCTCCACAGGTAGTGTCTTTTGGCTCTTTCAATGTACTCTAACACTGTCACTGGAACTTGCAGAGTGCACATTGTGTAGATGGGAAGTGATGAAATAACAGAATTGACTAGCGGTAATTTGCCAGCATGAGTCAATAGAGATGAAGTTGAAGTGTCTTCTTTCAGTCTTGTTCATTAGAGGAGCATAATTATCCACTCTTGGCTTGATTGTTCCTAGCGGGAGTCCAAGATAAGTGAAGGGAAGGTACCTAGTCTGCATCCAAACACCCCTACTGAAAGTTCAGCTTTTTCTTGAGTCATGTTCAGAGAACCAGGCATGATTTTGAGTAATTGATTTTCAGGCCAGTGGATTGTGAGAAAGTCTCCAGTATGCCTTCGAGGCAGAGAAGTTCCATCTGGGAAGCTTTCATGAATAGAAATTTAACTAGTAATATAATCAAAATAAAGGTTTCCATTACACGGGATCATGCATCTTTAAACCTTCCGTTATCCATAAAAAGAAAATCATCAACTAAATTTTTTACCTCGTTTATCTTTTGTTGTATCCAAATATGAAATATTACCTACCAGTGCCAAGAACTTAACAGCCTCTCCCCAAAAGGACTTTGGGTTTCTTGTCACCATCCTACCAGCCAATGAGAGGCTCTTAGCTTGTTCAAAAAGTGGCAAATAGTTTTTGACTATATGGTATGTCATCGTCATGATGTAGGGCTGTTTATAGAAGAACTAATGAGTTTACATTTGATATCTACATAAATTACAATAGACATTGGAAGAAATAATTCAGATTTCTGAAGAATATTTTTCTTGACCAGCAGAATGTTGAAATTGTATACTGGATGTGGACAAAGATATTTTTTTCTGGCACATACTGTTTTCTTTAGTTTTAGGTTGTCAATATAAAGGAGGACAAGGGCATGAATGTATAGACAGTTAATCTCTGCTGTTTCATCTAAGAAGCCATTTGCCATAGTGCTTATAAAATATTCAGACATTGGTTTTATCAACAGGTAGAAAAACTATGAGTATTGTACAATACATGTCTTGTGTCCTCTTCACTTGGTCTATGCACCAAACACAATGAGTAGACGCAGGCAGAATCGGTACATGGTTTCTACTTTGGTTTGACAGCTGAGTATGAATATACACTGTTGTAATCAAAGGTGCTGCTGCTGCTGTCATCTTTCTGAGGAAAATGTTCCCCATAAGCATCTCGATCCTTTGCATTTCCATATTGATCAGCTGATAAAGATCCTGAGTTTAACAACTGCGCCCCATCATTCTGTATAATGATCTCAAGTTCCTTCACAACATCATTCATCGTCGGCCGGTCAACAGCAGACTCTTCCACACATTCCATAGCCAACTGCACAAATCTCCTGAAGCCAATTAATTTAGCTGAATCCCGAATCACTGGATCAATTAGGCCCTTCAAACCATAGTATTCTTGATCATACTGGTCTACTGCTCTCGTAATTTCACGGACAATGTACTTGCCTTTCTTGATGGGCTGCCTGGCAGTTATTAGTTCTAGCATGACAACTCCGAAGCTATAAACATCACTCTTCTCAGATAGCTGCTGAGTCATGAAATATTCAGGATCCAAATAGCCCTAGTAAATTCAATGCAAAAGAGGAATCAGCGTGCGTTTTTTTTTTCCAACAGAAATTGTGCACTTAGAACATCCATAAGTACATACCAGTGTCCCCTTCACTTGGGTAGAAACATGGCCCTTTTGTATGTCAGATACTAACTTTGAAAGACCAAAATCAGCAACCTTTGCATCGAGGCTTTCATCCAAAAGGATGTTGGTCGATTTGATATCTCTGTGTATGATTGGTGGATCAGCAAGTTCATGGAGGTATGCTAGACCTTTTGCAGAGCCGATGGCAATCCTTAGGCGCTTCTTCCAATCCACGCGTATTCCTCTTTTACCTGCAGTTGAGTTATGTTAGAGCTTATGTCCTTGTGTACGAGCATGTACTAATTAGGTAAAAATGTGGTGTTACATATAATAAATACTGAAGAGTATACCCATCAGGTTCTCCCTCAATGTCCCATTAGGAATATACTCATAAACCAGCATCTGCTCCCCTTGTTCGTAGCAGAAACCTACTAGGCTCACTAGGTTCTTGTGATGAACCCTGGACAGCAGTTCTATCTCATTCTTGAACTCAGGTGCACCTTGCCTAGATCCTTGTTGTGCTCGTTTTATTGCAGCTACTTGTCCATTTCCCAGTGTCCCTTTGTACACCTTTTAACAGAGTAAATAGGACAGTAAATGCCTCTGTAAACTCTTATGTCTTTCTGTGAATACCCAAACATGGCAATTGAATTACCTTCCCATATCCTCCAGATCCTATCTCATGAATTTGTGAGAAATTATCGGTGCATTTCTTGAGTTCCTCGAATGAAAAGTATCTTGCACCCTTTAGTTGTGGCACGTCACCATTGTCTTGACCACCTGCTCCCCATGATGCTGTGGTACCAAAGCATTGACAAAAATGAATTAGCTGACAAATCGTTATGCTTCTAAATATGGTTATCTTCGTTGGCTTGATCTTTGGCACGTGTAGAAACTAATAATAGCTAGCTAGCTCAAATTGGAAAAAAAAATATTTATATATTTATGTAATGCACCTTCCAATAGATGAACATTCAATTATGAAATAACACATTACCAAAAGGATTTGTAGTTCGCTCTACTGCCTCCTTGGCTATTCTTTTCTGTCGTAGAGCATATATTGCTACCAGAACAAGGCCCACAGTAAGGACAAAACCAGCAATTGCTATTCCAATTATTGCACCTGTGCTCATGGTCTTGGAGGACTTTATAACGCTGGGACCTGAAATGGATAAATAAGATTTCAAGACACATCAAATAAAAGAGGGTACAAACATATGCAGTGTACATACTTGGAAAATATGTGCTTGCTATGAAGCTGTACGGTCCAAATGCAGGTGGAGCTTTATAGGTTTGGTTGACCAGAGCAGAACTGATTATTATAACATCGGAGCGATTGAAGCCCGTTCCACTGACTGGAAAAATCTGCAGTATGAATGTTAGAGGAGCTCCTGGACCGAATTCAACATCGGTAAGGGCAACTGATCCTGGTGCCAGGTTAAGGTGCTGCACAAGTGTTGACTCCAGAAGTTGGAACATTGTGGGGTTTGTCACATCAGAGAAGGCAGGTGCTCGGAAGATCATCAAACCCTGAAAGGGATTGGTGCATGCGCAGTTCTGGGAAGTCACTGGAATTGCTGACTGATCGGCATGGCATGAAATGGCACCACATGGACCTAGTCTAGTGGCGTATGGAATTTGCTGCTTTTGCTGGAGTTTGCATGAAGTAATGTCATCTGCGCATACAGGGTTCCCTGTTAATCTGGACAAGAACAAAAACTGAGATGGTTAGAAATGGATGCCACTTAACTGTACAGGTATATCATCATATTTCTTTTGAGGACGATGTTTACATGAGGCTGTTGCTGTAGCTTGGGTCTACGCTAACGTCGATGATTCGATTATCTGTCAAATCAACAACCCGCAGTTGTGAGCTGATGTTACCTCTCATGTTAAGTGTCCCACTGAATGCATTCTTAGCTAGTGATCTACATTACAAGTTGCAACATCAGAAAAGGTGCAGAAATTTACGCAGCTGAAACTTCTATAGATATGATATTCTAGAAAGTTGGAGCACAAGCCAAGAGAAATTACACTTGCTGCAGTTGTGGGAAACTGAACAGAGCACTAGGGATTGTCCCAGTAAGACAATCATTATTCATAAATCTGTTTATCCAACCAGAGCACAAACATTAGTCGTAATTAGCTTACTGAATCCATTTATTCTTCGCTTCATTAATCCTCGTACAACTCACAAGGTGTTCAAGGATGTCAATGTTGAGAACCATCCTGGTGCTGGTGAGTTTGCGAAGTTATTGTTGCTTAGGTCCCTGCTTGGAGTAAGAAGAAAAAAAATTTAACACCAGAAAAGATTCTTTAACCTGAAGGTTGATATATTTGTCTTACACATAATTTAGCTGAGTTGCATTGGTGAGATCCGGCACTCTCCCGTTCAGTTGGTTGTTTGCTAAGCTCCTGCAGCAACCAAAGAAATATTCGCAATAATTTTCAAGCACCATGAAATATTTGTTTGTATTTGTTAAAGTTAGTTACTTACAGTTCCATCAGGTTACGTAGGTTGCCAATACTATTAGGAACTGGACCACTGAACTGGTTCTGATCTAGTCGGCTGGTACGCAAAAAGAATTGTGAAAATATTCAGACCTATGTGCAAGACTGATGCAAAAATGGTTTACCGGGCACTTACATAATTGTAAGGTTTGGAACAAGTCCAAGAGATTTTGGGATTGAATCAGTAAACTTGTTGTTGTCAAATATCCTGACAAAGATTACATAAAGCAGTGAGGTACTGAGGTGACAGAAATAAACAGAAAGTAGTATTGCAAACGAGGGACACAGCTTACGCATGTATAAGGCTCATATTGGCATTGAAAAGGCTTTCACTCAATGGGCCTGTCAACTGGTTCTCACTGAAGTGGCTGTTCATTGAATGGATGGATCAGCCATACATATGGTAATTAGCACATTTAAGCTGCATTTTTTTTGTTATTCTTTTTATTCTAGAGCTGGCACAACATTTGAGAACTTACAAATGCTTCGTGCTGACAAGTTGATTCAACCCTGGAGAAACAGGGATTTGTCCTGACAGCTGATTTGCTGACAAGTCCAACCAGATAAGATTTGACAGAAGGCCAAGTGTTGGTGGAATTCCACCAGTGAACTTATTTGAGTTTAGGGCCCTGCACAAGGGAAATTAGTTAATTGAATTCACATGATTAATAGAATACTATCCATTTAATATTTTTCGTCCAAATTTGAGTGAACTCTTACAGGAATGTGAGCTGTTTTAAGTTGCCTAGCTCTTTCGGGATATTACCAATGAAGCTGCATCCAAGCAAAATCCTTGGAGAACCAAGGTACATCAGCTTTCCCTCCATATATTTTTTGGTCCTTTTCACAGACCTCTCAAAAAAAATGTTACCATATTACTGAAATACTATTTCTTACAGAATTGTGAGCTGCTTCAGATTTCCAATGTTTGGAGTAAGTGGACCTCCAAGATTTGGGTTGTTAGACAGATCCCTGCATGTAATTTATATACATAAGTTTTCTCTGTTCTTTATCTCTAGATAAACTCTAGATTGTAGCATCTCGTTTACTGTAGCCCCATCTGCCTCTGCAGATTTTCCTTATCCCTTGTATGTCGTTCATTGTCTCAGTGACTTGTGGGGCCAGACCCACACTGTCATTGGCACAGTCAGGGATTTTGCAAAATTTCAGTGGCATGTAAGGAAGGATTTTGTTGAAAACACTAAAGTTTTGTTGTTGGCCAAAATTGTTTTCAAACTGAGGAAAATAGGACTTACAGATACGTCAAAGCAGAGAGTTGGTCTATGGCGTTGCTTAATGTACCTTGCAGATTCATGCTTGGTAATCTCCTGCAAAATACCGTGTTTCAGCATACTGTTTGATCATTTGCTAATAAAACAAGGTTAATTGAGTACTCACACTTCTGTTACCCTCCCATTAGAACAGGAAATTCCATCCCAGGAGGTGCAGGGATAAGCTGATCCTGTCCAACTCTGCGGCACATTCTTCCAATTCTTCATCAGTGTCTGAAGCGCGGCAACTATAGAATTCATGTAGCTAACATTAGTTGAGCACTTTTTGCATCAACAATTCTAGTAGTTGATCTCACTTCTATCTTCGGTCATACTATCCACGAATCTTATTCATATGAGAAGTATATATGCAGGTATGATTTTAGAGAATTCAAAGAAAAATGCTCAGTCCAAGAAAAGAGGGTTCCTTATTTGTACTCTCAATTGTACCAGCAGGAAAGAAACAGAGAAAACAAACATAGTTTTGATGTTGTTGAATGCAATTTCTGGTAGCAACTAGATATTCACTGTAACTGAAAAACTCTTATCACCTTGTCCTCCTGGTAGAACTAATCTAGCTCAACTTTTTTTCAGGTCAACGGACAATCTTTAGCTAATCATCCTAAAAAGAAGGCAGCATGCTTCTCATAACCCAATGAAATGCAGAAAATATCAAGGCTAACCATCTTGGGTGTTCTGGCTGGAGCTTGGCCGGAGGCCTACCAGGAGCAAGAACAGAAGTAGCAGCCGCTGCATCGCCACTGTGCCTTGCCCTTCTGGGCCTAACCACCGTGCAAATCAAAGTCGCACCAGACCAGTAGACCACAGCTAATTTTGATGGCTGTTCTTGGCAAAGTCTATGCAATGAGCTAGCTTATGGAGGAAGTAGCAGCAACCAAATGGCGTCCCCCCACCTTCCTGAGGTTGGAGCCAGGCAAAGAAAGTAGCTTTCAAACAAATCAATCTTTCATAATTAGATTAAGAAGAATCTCTTATCGATTATTGCCTGTGGGAATGCTTACCAGGTCCAAGCAACGGACATGCACATAGAGAATGCACGAATGCAAGGTTATGGGAGGCCTTAAACAAGTCTACGAAGAGCTCAGTTGAACTGATCAAAAAAATGAAATGGTTCGAGAAAATATTTCTATATTCCTCGTTGGTAGCGGGGGCAGTTACTTCTTGCGGCTGGGTCTCATCTGGGCAGTTCCTTTTGACTTTGATCCAGACATCGTTATTAATTAACAAAATTAATATGGCCATGGGTTGGACTTTATGTGCTGGACCCACAGTTCAGAAACTTTCAGTTGCTCAACTGGTGTATTTTTCCATTGTGCAGGCAAGGACCATAGGAGCCGTGCTGATGTAGATATGGCATCATGACAAGGATACTATTTTAACTATGCTTTGAGTCCCCGAGAATGTTCGCGCTGCTGATCGCGTATCAAACTGTCATTCTTTAGAAATCCAATAATTGTTCTTCAGATAAATCTGAATATGGGATCTCATTAGGCAGGTTTCCCAAGAACTCTATAAGCTTTGAACTCATGGCAGCAAGAATTTGCAGAGGATTCTACTATCCTCTCTGGTATCATTAGGAGGTCAGCATTACAAGTGGTTCGATATGACCTTGCTGCATCAAACTATTCAACACTCTTAACTAAACCCATTCGGCAGGGGCAGGCTATGTTTTTTCAGTTATGAGAGGAGGCGGAGCCAGACTATGTTATTTGGCCACTAATTGAAATTGGGTCAGGGAGGCCAAGTTTTGGATGCACCTGGCCAACTTCTTTCTCTTGTTGGGATTGCCGGCCGAAAGCTTTACAAGGCCGGTATATTTTGGTTCATGATGTGCCGGAAAATGCAGCCGAGGCAACACAAAGGACGGCTTGCACGCATAAGGATCATTCTGCTTGGAGCCAAAGTGTGGCCGGCGGGCCGATGCTTCCCCTGGCCGATGAAAGATTCGTCGAGATACAGTTTGGACGATGCTAGATCGGCGATGGGCACGGTCGTATATATATGTTACCTACCGTTGCACAAATGTGGTTGAACGGACTCTTGACACATCACTTTAGGCTCCAACAATCTCTAGTAGTAGTTTTTTTTGGGGTGATACAATGTCGTTCTGGGAGAAAGAACGGTCAGAGAGAGAAACAGATGCCGTTTACTTCTTCTCAACAACTTTCAAATATTTTTATACAACGTTTACTCTGGTAGCTCTCCCCGGTATCAGCGAAGCACTGGTAGCACATGAGCTCTGCGATGCGGAGTATGGCCGATTCCATCTCATTTCTATACCGAGTTTAATTTGATGGACTGATCTTGTCAAACCGTAAAGCTCAATTGTGCACGACATTGGCCGGTTGTCGCTGAACTCGAATGACCATTGCTTTTTGAATCGATGTCAGTTTTTGCTAATAGGATTTGCTAATAGTATTTTGACAAGTTCCATTAGGAAAACAACGGTAGTGCTTCCAAATTGTTGAGTTGTGGGGATAATTGGACCGGGGAACAAGTGTGAATTGGTCGCTCCATTTTTGTCGAGCAAGTCTCCATCCTTGAGCTGACACAACAAAATGCATGGTCCTGAGTCAAAAACCGATGGCTTTCCCGGCATCCGGGGTGACAGGCGCATTTTGGCCATCGCGTAGGTACCATCGATGCCATCGCCGAGCGGAACCTGTCAAAATGGCACGAGGTCGTCGTGGACAGGGAGGGAGGGAGGGAGCAACGCAAGCCCCAGGTCAGGTCTCGCTGTCAATGTGACCATCCCGTGGTTCTAGCAGACACGGCACTGTACGGAAACTCCATCCATGGAACGGAGGCATTGGACTTCTGTTGCCAATGAATCATGTCCACCGGGGAATGCTTAGCCTCAAATTACTCGCTATGCTTTGCCTGGTAAAAATCATTTTTGTTTCTACAATATGTAGGATAATTGTGTGTCTTTGTATTGAAAAGGTAAATTATTTGACGCAAAGTAGTAAAAGGACACGACGATCACAAGAAAACTCTCAGATTATTCGAGTTATAAGAACAGCCTGAAGAGAGCAAAAAGGACAGGATTTTTTTATTTCTATACTTTTTATTTTCGAAATTTACAAATATATGTGCTTGTTTTCAAAATTTGCAAATATATACTCTTGTTGCCTTTCCGAATGACGACATGTTTAAAAATCCAAAAAATATTATGTATCAATGCTTAAAAATCCAAAACACTATTGAAATAGTCATAAAAAATTCTAAAAACAAATTGTGGTGTAGATGATGCTATCTATCTCTCAAAAAAAGATAAAAATATTACCTGTAATATGAGAAACCAAAAAGAAGACAAATTTCAAGAATGTTGAAGTTTGTCATTTTTGTTTCTCATTACATAACTAATTGTTTGAACTAAATTTTTTTTACCATCAGATTATACCATCTATACACCACAAATATTTTTTAGAGTTTTTCATGACTATTTTGATAGTGTTTTAAATTTTGAGAGTATTTTTAAACTTATCGCCCATCCATCGGGTGAAAAGTTTAAATCCAAAAAATATTGTGTTCCAATACTTTTAAATTCAAAACAGTATCTAAATATTCATGAAAATATCTGGAAAAAAAACTATGATGTAGATGATACTATAATCTAGCGCTCCAAAAAAATCACATGAAAAAAAAACCGAACTATTTGTAGTGCTTTTATTTTTCAATTTTCAGAATAAGCAATTGAATATTTCTCTATCCCACCAAAAATAATTATTGTATATTTTGCACTATGTTAGTTGTGGAGTGGTGCTGATTTAGAGCGACTTATCATGGGATGGTTGAATGGTGTAAATTTTTGAAACATCCGCAACCTGTTTATAACCTTCTTCGTGTGTTCTATTTGGAGTGATGCAAAATATTTTAGTTTCTGCACCATAATGAATGTGTTGGTTCTTGTTTTCGCTTCATATACATGTACGGGCCATAAGAAATGCTTCGCTATTTATTTTGGCATGTTGTGCAGCTGTGGATCTGTACGGCAATCTACTACTCGATGGCTTCGTGTCACCATATCAATGCAGCAACCTATATGTTTCTTCAGCTTGGTTAATTTGACCCTATTCACTAGACCTCAACAAGTAAAGGAGGTTGAGGAGGAAGGTGCCAAAGACAAGTGGTGCTAAAACTTCTGAACAGGCAGCACCAGATGGTGCGTTGGTTTGAGGATAATTTCATTATTACTTTCATTTATGTTACATTGTGATGCTGACTACTTACAAAATTGTACTTTCAGCCCCTGTGATGATCGATGAATATGGCCTTGTTGATCCTGACATTTTAAAACCAATAGAGATGTCAGGAACTGACCCTAAGTCAATTGGTAAAGCTTTAAAGGTGAAGCCAGCCTGCCAAGGATCGATCCCTAGTCTCTGCAGACCTCCAAAGAAGGTCGGAGATGTTTGCCCTTTTAAAAAAAAAAAAAACACTAGAGATGTCCGAATTTTGGAATGGCATGGTATGTGATATGCCTTGACTATTGGCCACACAATCATATTAGAAGTTGTCGTTGTTATATCGGAGTTTTATAATAGCCTGTTTGATGATAGAAAACAAGCAAATGGTTGTCAGGTCCCTGGATGCCGCTGCTCTTCTTTCTTTGCCGTCTCATGCTGAGATGTTTGAGCTGATGCTTCTAGCTGGGCTGTTGGCCGTGTAAGTGTGCATGTGTGGAAGGGTGTATAGGCCAGTGGACCGGCTATATAGGGCCGTGATCTGTACTCGATGGGATTGAATAGAACCTTTCTCCTAACTAACGAACAGAGAAATCCTCCTTCCCCATAGTTCCTCCCATGTTCTACCGCACGCTTCTCTCTCTCCCGCCGCGAATTCTTCCTCACGTTGCTCGTCGGGGACCCTCAACAGCGAGGAACGTGACAATTGGTATCAGAGCTGCTCGCCTCCACCGTCGCTCGCTCTGGCTCTGAAGAAGAAATTGACAAAGTTTGAGGCACAAATGGCGACCTTGATGGATGGGCTGGCGAAGCAATTCCAGGGCTTCAAATTGATGCTTCAACATACGCTGGACAAGCTTAGCGACATCGAGGGGTGGTGCTCCACCGCAGATGCGTCGCTCAGTTCGCTCATACAGAGGTCCTAGGAATCAGATGCACGTCTTCAGACATTGGAGACACAACCTCGACCTCCGGCGGTGTCGTCCAGTCCGACCGATGTGACTCCGTTGAAGGCGGAATGCCCACCTACATCGACCTCGGAGTGGCCCCATGGGCACCGCATCAACTCTTCGAACCAGGATGCTAGCCCAGGGGTCCTCGGGGCCCCTCCGCCACTTCCAGTCGCAGGTGCGTCAGGTTCCACGAACCTTCATTTTGTTGGGTTCTCTGACGAGAGATCGGGGGGAGTTGGGCTATAAGACCCCAATCCCGGGATCTCCTATACCTCCTGTATTAGTCTCTGTACCAAATAGCTAATACGTATAGTAAAATAACTATAGTATCACAGTCAAACTTCATACATAATTACTAAGGTTTAGAGTAAAAAAGTTACAACCTATACTGTATATTAAAATCCTGGACTAATGGCTAACAAAACACAGTGGAAGGCAAAAGCTCAAGCCACAAGCAGCGAGAGTGCGAACGTGACTCTTTAGACTACTTTTCATCCTCACCTTTACCTCCAGCGAAGTCGGCATCGGCTTCTTCATCTGGATGTTAGCAAGAGTGAATAAGGAAGGTACTCAGCAAGCCATATACTACTTCAAAGTGTTGATAGAGGCATAAAGGGATGATTAAAGGATAAGGATTTATGATTTAGTTTTAAGCGTAAAGCAGTTTTTATGCAGATATTCAATTATATCATCTACTACTGACTTTAAAATAGTTTAAAGGATTCAAAACCTAGTAACAAGCTATATCTTAGGGGTTTTCGATCCTAGGAGGGGCTACACCTCACTCCACAATCCCTATAATCACATCTGGTGTACCTCTAGTACCATATAGCTTCTGATGAATTGAGCCAGAAACCTTATCACATGGACATCTAGTCCACACACTCACTCATCGAGACACATGCACCTAGTGTCTAGTCAAATGGGGTCATTTTTCGTATGTCCATGATCATAGACATGGCTATTTGAATAGATTTACACTCTGTAGAGGTTGTACAATTCTTTCTATATGATATGCTCAGCCTCCAACTGTTGCAAGAGAAGGAGCGAATCATACTGAGACACTCCAATCATCTTTCCTGCTGGGCTTTTCTACGAGATTTACCCCTAAGCGCCATAGTCCATATACTAAAGGTCAGTCTCTTTTTAAGCCTAGGCCGGTACTAGAAAACCTCCAAACAGAGGGACATATGGCCACTTGATTGCTCGCTGCTCTCAGCATCTTAGTATGATGTCCAACTCAGTCCGGTGAAAGGGGAAGTTAAGTCCTGCCTATTCAGAACGCATGATTGCATGGGAGTGGCTAAGCATGTCGAGACAATTGACTTGGTCCTTAAATTGATTCAGCCTAGGAGGAAGAAGAAAAAGGAATGGAGTTTGGGGGTTTAAATTCAAATTGAGGTATTTGAATTTAGATTTGGAATTTGGGTCTGGGTTTGGTATAATTTCTATGGAGACATTTGAACTGTAATTTGGATTTGGATATTTAGACTTTGAAGATGATTTGAATTCAAATTAGATTTGAGCTAAAGGAATCTAGCAGGAGATTTGAAATTGAGAGACATTCAATTTCAATCTCCACACAAAGAACCACAAAAATCATAAACCAATGCATATGAATCAATTTAACATAGGGATTATTTTGGAAATAATTCTAGTGCACTTTGAAAAACCTAGTCAACTAAAATACATATTTGAATATGCATTTTTTCTTAAAGTTAGTTGACTTAATTAATCACCAAAAGTTTTAATTTGGAGTGAAATTTGCAATTAATTAATATGTTCAAACTCAGGATTTTACATGGGCATTCTGGGCCGATGCCCAAATTGGAGTTTCCGAGGTTTGATGGTTCAAATCCTCATCTCTGAAGAGATAGGTACGAAATGTATTTTGAAGTTTTTGCTGTCAGTGAGAACCTGAAGACTCGATTCGCTGCTCTGAACTTCACCGGAGTAGCGACATCATGGCTTCAGACTCTTGAGTTGAGAGGTTGGGTCATGGATTGGGATGAGATGTGTCAGAAAGTGTGTGCTCGATTTGATAAGGATCAGTATCCGATGAGCTTGAGGCAGTTGGATGGATTGCGTCAGACCGGGTTGGTGTCTGAATACTATAAGAAATTCGAGCAATTATCCCATAATGTCCTTCTGTACAATACCACCTACGATGATGTGTACTTTGTCACTCATTTTTTGGGGGGGATTGAAAGAAGAAATTCGCTTTGCTCTTACTCTTCATCGTCAGAAAGATGTAGATACTGCTTCCTCGTAGGCATTGTTGCAGGAAGAGCTGGAGTCCCATAAGAAGAGGAATCTCGGTAAGGACTTCTCTCGTGCTGGTAGCCGGGTTTTCTCTACCAATGAGCGAGTCAAGTTGTCCACTCCAAAGGAGGAGCTCACTATCCCTGACAAATCGCTAGATGAAAAGCTTGAGTCCCTGAAGTCTTATCCCAGAGCCAAGGGCCTATGTTTCACTTGTGGCGATAAATAGAGTAAAACTCATAAGTGCCCTAATCAGATGTCGTTGCATGTTATTGAGGTGATTCTAGACACATTGCAAGTCATCGATCTTTTGGTGATCCCACTCTTCTGCAAGATGAAGATCCACCTAAAGCTATTATACAGGATGAAGATCCACCTAAAGCTGTTATGCCTTTGGATGACCACATGGGTCCTACTCGCAAGCCAAGGAAAACCATGCGGTTCAAGGGATTCATTGGCAAGCAAGAGATTCTGGTGCTGGTGGACTAGGAAAGTTTCTGTACTTTTGTTAGTGAAGGACTGGTGAGCTGGCTTCATCTGTCAGACAAGCCAATTCTGGCTGAACGGTTTTTTGCAGCCGATGGTGGGCTCATGGTCTATTCTCACATAATTCCATAGTTACAGTGGTGCATTCAGACTCATTGTTTCACCCAGGACATCAAAGTGTTACCACTTCAATGCTTTGACATGATGTTGGGTGATGATTTGCTCGAGGACCATAGTCCAATGTGGATTCATTGGAGACTGAAGAAGATGTCCTTCACTCATTAGGGTTGCCAAATTTCTCTGCAAGGTATCTGTGATGAGGGGATTCAATGCACAACAATTAGTGCTCGAAAACTTGATGGAGTGATTTGTCGTGATGCACTCGTGCATTGCCTAGAGCTTGTTCTCTGTGGTGTGGTGTGTTCAGTGACTACTTCAGACATTGCTAGCTTGTCATATGAGCTACAGTCCCTCATCAGTGAGTTCAGTGACTTTTTTCAGGGTCCTAATTCCCTTCCTCTGCCTCAACAATTCAATCACCAAATATCTTTGATCCCTGGAGCTCAGCCAGTTAGTATGCATCCTTATCGCTATGCGCCTGCCCAGAAACCAGAGATCGAACGACAGCAGCAGTCCATGTTACAACAAGGGTTATAAGGTTGAGCTCCAGCCCATTTTCCTCGTTGGTGCTCCTGATGAAGAAGAAGGACAAGGCATGACGATTTTGCATGGATTATAGACATCTCAACGCAATTACTATAAAAAACAAATATCCCATATCAATTGTCGATGAGCTCTTAGATGAATTGGCAGGTGCGGCTATCTTTACCAAACTGGATTTTAATGCCGGCTTTCACCAAATTTGTATCACTCGGGTGATGAGTTTAAGACTATGTTTTGCACTCACAATAGGCTTTTTGAATTCTTGATGATGCACTTCGGTTTGACTAACGCGCCTGCCACATTTCAAAGTATTATGAATCATGTTTTCTCTGATCTTCTCCTTTTGGTCTTCAAGGACAATATTTTGATATACAGTAAGTCCCTACCTGAGCATGTTCATTATCTTCGTCAGGTGTTTTCTATACTTTGCAGTCATGAGTTCCCAATCAAGCCATCAAAGTGTGCTTTTGCTCGTTCCTCTATTGAGTACTTAGGTCACTGTATTTCTGCTTCAGGTGTGGCTACCGAACCCTCCAAGATTACTTCAATTTCTAACTGGCCTGTGCCGTCCTCTCTTAAGCATCTTCATAGTTTCTTGGGTCTCATCGGCTATTATCATTGGTTTATTCGCCACTATAGCATGATCAGCCGCCCACTTACTCAACAGATGAAAAAGAATATCCCATTTCGGTGGACTCCTGACACTGATGAAGCTTATCGACTGCTCAAGCAAGCACTGATTTAGGCTCTGGTGTTGGCCATTCCTGATTTTGGCAAGCCCTTTGTTGTTGAGACTAGCGCTTGTGACTCGGACATTGAGGCGATCTTAATGCAAGATGGTCATCCTGTTTCCTTCCTCAGTTCTTTACGCCAAGATTCGTGATGTCAACTTATGAGGAGTGCATGGCAGTTCTGTTGGTAGTGGATAAATGACATTTTTATCTTTAGACTACTGAATTCGTCATCAAAACGAATCATCACAATCTCCTTTATTGACAAAACATCATGCCACAACCAAGCTGCAGCAAAAGGCAGTACTCAAGCTAATGTACCTGAACTTTCGCATTCAGTTTAAGCAAAGAAACACTAATGTGGCTACCGATGCGTTATCTCGGCATTCGGATCATCCCTCAGTCATGGCTCTTTCTTCCAATACTCATGCTTGGATTGAAAAATTGGCTGCCGACTACAGTGACGATGTGGATTGTTAGAAATTGCTCACTGAATTAGCTATTTTAGGTATCAACGATAGAGGTTTTTCTCTTGCTAATGGTCTTATTCTATTCAAAGGACGTGTGTGGGTTGGGAATAATGCTCTTGCCCAGCAGCATATACTTCAAGCCTTGCACAGTAGCAGTGTAGGGGGTCACTCGGGTTTTCATGCCACCTATCATCGCATCAAGTCCTTGTTTACCTAGCTAAAGCTGAAAGAATCGATTCGTTAGTTTGTTCAGGCTTGCTCCATTTGTCAACAAGCTAAGGTAGAGCATGTACCTTTGCCGAGTTTATTACAGCCTCTTCCGATTCCTTCTCAGGCTTGGAACACAGTTAGCCTTGATTTCATTGAAGGACTTCCCAAGTCCTTCTAGTGGTTGTCGACAAGTTTACCAAGTACGACCACTTTCTCCCTCTTGCCCACCTATTCACTGCTCTCCAGATTGCATAGGTCTTTATTGATAATATCTACAAGCTCAATGGCCTTCCCTAGCTATTATCTCTGACGCGGCAAAGATTTTACTAGTCGCTTGTGGTAAGAGTTGTTCAGGCTTACCAACACTCAATTGCTCATGAGCTCTTCATATCATCCACAAACAGACGGGCAAACAGAACATTTGAATCAGTGCCTTGAAGCTTTCTTGTGATGTACTATTCATTCATGTCCTCGTTGGTGGAGTAAGTGGCTGCCTTTAGCGGAGTTTTAGTACAACACTTCGTTCTACCCGGCTCTGGGACGCTCGTTGTTTGAGGTGTTGTATGGTCATCCCCCTAGGCATTTCGACATCACTAATCTGGAGGATTGCACTATCCCTGACTTGGAAGCTTTGCTGAAGGAGCGCCACTTTCTTTCTCGTCTGATTTAGCAGCAACTGTTGCGTGCCCGACAGCGAATGAAACATCACATTGATGCCAAGCACTATAAGCGTGAGTTCTAGGAAGGTGACAAAGTTTATCTCAAACTTCAACCCTATGTTCAGTCATCCATGGATGTCTCTGCTCTTCTTCTTTTGCCGTCTCATGCTGAGATGTTCAAGCCTATGATGCTTCTAGCTAGGTCGTGGCCCATGTAAGAGTGCGTGTGTAGAAGGGCGTATGGGCCAGTGGACCGGCTATATAGGGCAGTGAGCTATACTCGAAGGGATTAAACAAAACATTTCTCCTAACTAATGAACACAGAAATCCTCCTTCCCAACGGCTCCTCCCATGTTCTATTGCGCACTTCTCTCTCTCTCCCGCCGTGAATCCTTCCTCACGCGGCTCGCCGGAGACCCTCAACGGCGAGGAACGTGACAATGGTCTCAAAGAAGGGATGTTGTGGCGGAGCTAACAAAGCTCGCTTCAACTAAAATAATTTGTCCTGCTGATATCTCATTTGTCCAAATTTGTTGAACTCTTAAGAAGGTTAAGTTTTGTGATATTCCTCCATCGCTATTACTATGGCTTCCAACTCTTTGTGGTATCTCATTTTTCCAGATTTTTAGAGCTCATTTTTCTGAAAATTCACGGATGTTGCTTCCTTTTTACCTGTAAGTAGAATCACTATTTTTCAGCAACTGATAACTGTTTTTTTTTAATTAATCATTTCGTTTCTTGTGATATTTTAATTTATAGCAATAGATGTGTGACCTGCTGTACACTGTAGCTTGAGGCTTTACCTTTGTGTTTATGCTGTAGCCATATGACTGATCAACTGATCAGTGTTATTAAATTTGATTGTGAATATGTGATCCGTTTGAACTATTATTCATTTTTATTCTCCACAAGGTCCTTTATGTCAATACATAATTGTTCTAGTACATAACTTTATGATAGTAAGGCTAGCCCCAACGGTTTCCTTTCGGGGATCAAAATCCCGTCGTGAAGGGATTTTCGTTCTCTTCAACGCTCCAACGATTTTCCTTTACAGTTCCCTTCATGATGGGATTCACAGGGTCATTCTCTTCAGGACGGGATTCTCTCTCATTTCTCTTCGCGATTCCCCTCGAAGGGAAGCTGTTGGAGATGAGAGAAAATAAAGTGAATGGGAACAGGGAAGGGAATTAGGAAGGGAACGAAATGAAGTGAATATGGTTGAGGATGGTCTAAGAGTGTCCACTCAGTTGCGAGTTAGATATTCGTCATGATATACTTGCTTATTCTATATTCGAAGTTATTTCGAAGTGTTCGGAAAAAAACACCTGCGGTGGTTTAACTGTCTGGTAAAAGCGATAGTTTTTTGCAAACTATTCTCTTTCAATTGATTGTAGTCATCTTTGTTTCCGACTTTGAGTCTTTCAACTGATATCCGCTGCTTTGTGATCCAACTGAGAACTTTACTCTCTAGCCATCATTTCATTATATATAAGAACCTCTATCCGGAACACCTGAATGTTTTCTATACTTCTTTCTTATTAAGTGAAAAAATTCTTATACTGTAAATGCCGATCAATGAATGTTACTTTTTTTTCATTTGTCCTGATCCTGTTAAGCATGACAAACTGAAAGAGAAAAGGGCTACAATGACAGAAGCACTGACTCAAATTCTTCAAGCGATGCATCACTCTGGCTGTATTACACTTACTGATGTGATCGAAGGTATGCAATTTTCTGGTAAAAGCAGTATTTTCCAAGTTGGTGTCCGTCACATTCTTTTCAATATTGTGATGGTTCACCTTTTTGCATAAAGTGCAACATAGGTCCCTACACTTCTAAAGTAGTAACTTGAGTCCTGAACTTGAGAATTGTACATTCCAAAACTAGTATAAGCGTGTCTAAGGCAGGTCCAGACCCGAATTAATTAGCAATAGTCGATCAACCTTTGTAAGCTAACTTTTAACCATTTCTTGATTAGTAATATCAAATGAAAGGTAGTAAACTTCTTTTCAGATCTCAAGATACCAACTTCATAGTTGGCCCCAAAATTTGCATAGGAAAATGGTTGGTTCTGTTGTTGCAGATGTCCGAATGGCTATAAAACATAAGGTCCCTCTTGTTTGATCCTTAGGGTTGAACTGGGTTACATTTTGCATTGAAACTAGCGATATGGCAACTGACCTAGAGTTGCACAAGGATTATATTCCTATCTGCGTGGAGGTGAATAAACATCTTTTCATCTACTGCCAGAGAATTTTCTTTATTGTACTCACTGTTATGTATCTGCATTTTGCGCTAATATTTATATCAATCTTTCGTGCTTGAATGTTGGCACCCCAGAAGTCAGAGATGCTTCATTTTCTGCTTTAACTGCCATAGTTAAGGTTTTCCTTCCTTTTCTCAGTTTGTCTTTCTTTTGACTCAGTGCGCATAATCCAAAAATAACTTAAGTTTGTGGAATTTGAGCATTTTTATTGTTTGTGTAGATGGTTGGCATGAAACCCTTGCAATGATCCATGAAGAAATTAGATGACGTGAGGAGAAAGAAATTAACATATCTGATTGGCCTCTTTGGTCGCCGCCCCCTGATCTCCATACACTACTATGTTATCTGGTGAAATTATATGAAAACATATATACAAGGTAATTGTTATTTACATATATGATTAATCTGTTAAAGCCAAGGTAATATTAATTATATGCATAGATTCCTCTAATTCATGGATTTGAGGTCATCTGTCCAAACAAACGGTTTTCTCTTATTCCAGTTTCCAGATTCTGTTTTGGAGTGGGTCTTCAAGGAGCAGGAGGAGCCCTGCCAAACAGGCAAACAGCCTCTAAAGTGTTATATGTTAAGAGTACCATGCATCAAATTTCGGTGAAACCGTGCATGTGGTTTGATGATTAGTTCCAACTCGAGAATAATACTAAATACTTTTGCAGATGTCGAGTAGTTCAGCTAGTTGCAGCAGCTATGGACCAAGTGTGAATCGCTCGCTCCTATTTTGTTGAGCAGGACGAGCTCCAGGACGTAAGACGACGAACAGAGCGCGGCAGGACGTGACGCCAATTGGCGCACGCGGAGCCTGCGGACCCCTTGATGCGCACGGGCGACGCCATCGTTGAACTGATCGTGTCAAATGGCACGAGGTCGCCATGGAGAGGGAGCAAATGACGCGAGCCCGAGGTGTTTTTTCTATCTGAGCTGCATCTATCCATGGAGGCATGAACGGCCATTCCATTTGGCCCAGCCCAGGTAAGATAAAGCAAGCCTGGAGCCCCCATCGAAAAGTAAGCTCAAAGCAAGCTGGAGGCAGGGCTTGCGTTTTTCTTTGGTTTGCCCTCGTCTTATCCCTCCGGTTTGTGAACGCCTGAACGGACGAAAGCTAATCTGACAACGTACAATGTCACAAGCATAATGCACGTGTTTTCACCAATTTGTTGATCCAAATTCGTATGATTTACTGTGGTACAAAATATGAAGATATCTAATTAAGTTCGCAGGTATCCTAGGTGAAGGTGTTAGCAAACCTCCAAGTCATTCGTCAGAGACCATGATGCTGCTATTGCAGTTGCAGAAGCCCACCACATGCATTAGCCAGATACGTCGTGGGAAAAACGGTCATCTGCATTGTGACTGGTGAGAGTTCAGTACTCCTTTTCTTGCAAGCTCATAAAACCGTCTTCTAACAAGGGCACCAATCATGTGGAGTGTAGACTCATGTGAACTTAGCAAATCGGAGACGGCATCGGAATGCCGACAGCGCTTTCACGGGAGACCACCAGGCATCAATGACAACATAGACTTATAAAATGCGATCTTGTACATTATGGTGCTAGTACTACAACAGTACTAAATGTCATGTGGGGGCAATACGGCTTGAATTGAATGTGTGATACGATACTCGTAACCATGTGTTTACAGGGAAATTATGCATCGTTTGGTGGCGTAACTGAAGAGGGTAAGTGCATGGTGGTTGCGTTTTAACAGCAATAATTTCTTCTCTGGTTTATCTCTCGGTAAGGCATCGTTTCAGGTTAAAACTTTTTAAATGAATTCTAAAACAATTGGACAGCCCCTTTTTTTGAGGGAACAATTCGATGCAAAAAATAAATAAAAAATCGGCATTCCTAACCACTTCATGATGAATCATCTGCGTACCTGTTGCTGTCGTCGTCCCGTACTAACCAAGCGCCACCTGCCAATCATTAACACGAGCATTTTGACGACCTGTCGTCCTTCCTCCTCGTCGAGACAACACCGTCCAGCTATTCTACTCGTACCGCTTGTTCTGCCCGGGACAGCATCCGCACCGTGGTCGTGACCGGTCATGGTTCTTCGTGTGCGACCGCGACGATACACAGCAGCTGGGCTGTTCTGCGCAGACCGAGCGTTGCTGCCCCGAGTCGCCGCCTCGACCTACTGCCACCGGTGGATGCGCTCGGAAAGCAGCCGTCTGGATTCCTAGCTACTGCTTGAAGCGAAGTCAAGCGGCGGCTTTACGGGAGCCACGAGGAGAGCGAATTATCACGGCGCGCACCCAACCATGCGCCTCGCCAACCGGCCGCGCGCATGCACCGGCAGAAGCCAGCTCGGAAGACCGAACGGGGTGCTCGCAAGTCCGCGGCGGAGCTGGCGATGGCTAAGCGCCTTCGACCTGGCAGGTGGCAGGTGCTGTGCATTCTGCAGCCAAATGTGTGCAGTGTACCAGAAACAGTCATGGACTACACAGCTCGTTTTGGGTGTTCGTTTTACTCGATGATACGGCTTGTTCGAGATGTCGAGCGAGCGACCGGCACAAGTCGCAGAGAGTCGTCGTGAGAAATAGTCATGGATCTCGCGCTGCAAGTCAAGAAATTTTTCGTCTATCAGCCATATATGACTGCCATCTTCAACGGGGCAGCCGGCGCAGTGCAAAGTGCAGGCAGTAACACCCGGAACGTGAGATGCTAGAGCTGCATGCTCTCCCGTTTGCTTTTCTTTCGTACGGCGTCACGTTCTCGCTGGGTTCCGAAATCAAAAACCGCGACGCGAACAGGTGTTCGATCGGTGCCGTATAATTTTCGGCGAAACCGGAGAGGCCAGCGAAGAACAGCGATATACGAACGAGCTTGGCCAGAGAACGACGCCTGAAACAGTTTTGATGTGGACTGACAGATTCGCACAAAAAACACAAAGTTCACAAGGTCGCTGGTCAGCCATCAAAATTATCCGCTAGCTGTAATTAAATATTTTTGTTTCCCTTCTCTTAATTAATTTAGACAGAACTCTTGTCATTGCTCATAAAAAAAGAAAATAAAAGTGAAAGACAATCTCGTGACAGGGCTCTCTAAAGTTTACATGCCACATGCTCGTCCTTCTTAAAGATTTTTTTTTAAAAAAACCATATATCCCGGCCACATGCTCGTCCTGCAAAATGCAATTATGTTTTCTCCATGAACATTGACGCATACGGTGCTCTTGATGTCCTAATCGGGAAGGCTTAACTGCGTGCAGCTTGGAAAGCTAACACCACTCTAAAAGACCAGATCGAGCCAAGCAAAGCAAAGCTAAGTGAAAGGCTTTTTCCATGTGGTGATGGTTGGTGAGTGGTGAGCATGAGGGGGCCCAAGGGACTCGTTAACGCATCCAGCAATACGGGTTGCCTTTTCCTTTAAGCTAACTGACGTGGGCGCCTGAGATCCAGCGGCCCCTTTGTGCCCGATGGAACTGACAGGACCACTCGGGTAAAGGTTGCAGCGGCACATGAGAAGGCAGGTAATTTGGAAACTAGGTTACCGGAGATCACGGTTCTGAATGGCGTGATCTGTACAAGCGCTAATTAGGTCTTTACAAATAGGTTGCAGATGTGGCTTTTCTGTGGTACTTAAATTGGATCTGCTACTTTGAAGACTATATTTTCAGTCCCTCTTTTCACTCACTTACTGTCTTCCTCGTCTTTGGCGAGGTTAGAGCTTAGGTTCATTGGAATCAAGGTTTTTCAATGTGGCAAGGCGCCAAGCAGAAAAGGATGTGAGTAGATTCAACAGTGTGATTGGTGGAAGCTTTAGGCAGTGGCGAAGCCATATGTGAGCTGTGATGTCCTTTTGGAGTTGTACACTACTACTACTACTATAGTATTACATTACTGATGTCTGCTAATCCATCATTCATGCTGCATCTTTTTTTAGAAAGGGTGATTTTATTAGATCTGTAGCACAAACATATTACAAAACAAGAATCTAGGATAAAGAAAAACACAGAGAAAACACAAGTCCTGTCATCGGCACCTCAAGCTTCGTCTCTAATCCACTGTCACCGAACATGGTCACAAAAACCGAAACTCTACACCAACAAGGAGGGACCATTGAAGGCCATAAGATTTTTCAACCACCAACAGTAACATCCCATCGGCAGGATGCATTAAAGACGATGAATGCTTCGGGCAAGCTTGCCTGCTAGAAAGAAACTCAACTTCATCGAACACATCAACGACTTGAAAGGGAGACTCGGTGCCTCCGACTAGCACGTCGTCGACCCGAACTGGAAGCTCACATCTCATCACAGAGATACAACACAACATACACACATAAACACATACACAAACACATGCGTATACCTCACACATACATATCTCATATAGCTGGAGAAATCATGGAGAAACAAAAGCACAAGTGTATCTCGCATTAAATCCACTGGACAACTTAAGACCTAACCTAGCAAGCTAAACTACAAAGTAGAAACACCACTAATCGAGGGGCACCCTCCTCCGACGCCAAGAGGCAGTCGGAGGCGAGGAGACCGGTTGAATCGCCTATGCTATGACGCTTTCGCCCAAGTCACCTCACGCGTCGCCTCGAAAAGTCATCCATGTTGCATATGTGCATCACTTCTCACTCAGTTTTGTTGTTTCGGTCCACACCAGCCTGGCAGCTCATTATTGGCTATGGCGACCAACTGCTAGTTCTAGCAGCCTATAGCACAGATGACATAATAACACACACCGACACTAGCACTGCAAACGAATCGACACACTAATGCGATGATGCTCTCTATTGTCTTCAAGCGACAGTGCGGAGACTCGCAGTTGTAGCCACCAAACTAGTTCTCCCAGTAACCCAGTGTCGAGTCTCCCTCTCAATCTTCTTGTGTAAGCAATCTCCCAAATTCCTCATTCTTTTCCCTCTAAACCTCTAATTCTTCTCCTCTCATTTTCTCTTTTGAATTATAGAACTATTGTCTTACAATTTCGAAGTAAGTTTAGATTACTAAATTAGAATTTCAGGTCTCATTTTTCTTACGATAGCTATTTTTTTAGGTCTTGAGTTTGGTAAATGGTGAAAATTATCAAACAATGATATTTAAATCTGTCGACGATAGGTAAATCGCCGCTCTAATGAACTTATTGAATAATAGGGAGATGTTTTAAGTAGACGAATCTGTAGGATCGATTACACTCTAATAAGACAATCAGAAGGGGGGTGATTATGGAAACCAAATTCAAAGATTAACTCATCCAAATCAAAAATTGATTTAAACTCGATATTCCACTCGAAACAGATTGTACAAACTCTAGTAAAAATAATGTAGAGAAAGATCTGCTAGTCCGATTACCCTTAAATTTGGACATCTAAAACTAAATTCAAATATGAAACTAAACAAAGAAGAATCAAGTCAATCGGATGTATAGATCAAGAATTATGACTAGTAGAAGCAGACTATATCAACCAGAATCAAGTTAATCAAAATCTAGTCGAGTTGACCAAAAAGCTACTCGAGATCAAACCAAAGTCACTCGAAATTTTCTCAGATCAAATACTAGATATTCTATCAAGGTTTTTAATAGATTAAATCAAGATGAAACTCAAAAAACATATGAAATTAATCAAAAACCAAAACCAAGCACACATAATATAGAACAGAAAGAAAATTCCGAATCAGTAACTCATCAGCTTACGAAACTTAATTTTCATTATATATATGAGTTTATAAGATGTATCTCTAAAGCATCCAACAAAGATTTTTTATGAAATCCCAAAACACTAGACATATCTACTATCTAGATTAAAAGTCTAAATCTGATCTCGTTCTTAGCGCTCCTTACCCTAACCGAGAGCCTCTTAATATATAGCCCTCCAAACTGTCCTTGATTTGAAAACAACCTGGTCATGTCCTACCTGAACACAAACCATACTAAGACGCATCCACCCATAACCAAATCCAATTCGTGCTCGAGTCCGACTTTGACTAGCACTGGATTCCTTATGTGACTTGACTCTTCGACCAATCAGACAGTAGCTTGACTTTGTCATGTACCCGAATGACTCCATCATCAATTTGGTTGCCCACAACCTCGCGTACGTCTGCCCTTCTCTGCAACGCACCTAGTCGCATACATGCAACATTGTCTTCACGTACATTGTTCTCTAGCCCGAACGTCCCGCATGACATCCTCGATCACAACAACCTTAGTTTCTCCTGAACTAGTCGTTGAACCTCAGTTCCTCTCTAAACTTAGTCCGTGATCCGTCATCAACCATGTTCGCCTTCGAGCAACACCTACACATGAATCAACAAATGAGTACGAGCATAAGTCCTTTTCAACTTGACTCAAGATCAGCTCACGCAACACCGTACAAACTCCAAGCAAAACCAACACGCTAACATAAGCAAACCCAAGTATTGATAACGCATCAAACTATCTATGCTATCGAATCATATCTAAGCAATGTCTTAGCAACTCATGAATATTATCCTAATATCATTATACTAAATCACTTTGTTTTGCCACTTTCATCATTCAAAATAATTTTTTATCATATGATTTCACAAAATCGCAAAGGGAACATACATGGGTTTCTAGAGGTTTGGGCCTCCCTGAGAATAATAACATCATATTATGTTTGTCATGTATTGATATTAGCCTGTTACAAGGGGGTATAGCTAGCCTAAATGGATCCAAAGTTCTGAACCTAGTCGGCAACTTCTTCCTAGGCTTCTGTTGGCTTGTATAGGTTTGTGGAACTCGTATTGCTTCTGACGACTTGTTATGACTTATCCTCCGTAGGACCTTTTAGTTTTGTATATATATAGGGGTGTCGTATGCCCTCTGGACTCTTCCTTTCTATTCTTAGAGATATGCCTTCTCGGTTACAGGATGCCTTGGATACTTGCGATTAGTTTTTTTTCAGTGATCTCCTTCCCAAAGATAAAAATATGTCCCGAGAATTACATAAAACGCTGGTATGCTGAATATGGTAACTATCTATTATTCATCGTCAAGCCTACCAGTAGTACTTGAAATGAAGCCTCGACGATTCAAGTATAGTCAGCAAATATAATTTTTTTGTCCGACCATATCATCAAGTAAACTCGGACTTCTGATTACGATAAAACATCTAACTGGGTTTCCTGGGTCTTTAAGATCATCTACTCCAGATTTCAAATGCCTTTGAGTTCTCAAGAGAATTCTCGAGAAGGTATTCCGTCTAGGTAGATTTTCTAGTTGGTCCAAAAAATTATCTCGTCCTTGCCAAGTACAAAGGAGATAAGGCTCATCACTGGCTAGGCTCGGAAGTTCAACTGTGACAGCGTAAAGTTTGCGTGGTCATGAAAAAGATTCTTTGTCATGAATGCGAAGGGATCATTGATCCATCTTTGTCTGCATTGGTCAACTAAAAAGGCATAGCTTTGATGACCAAGCATCACTTGGTCGCCCGTGAATCATAACACAGTCGTGCCCCCAATTAAGGCTTGGTAGGTGAGGCGCCTCACCTCCTGACCCATTGGTCTATATAAACCTTCGAGCGTCGGATCTTAGCTGCACCACACTCAAATTTGATCATGCATTTTCCTCCTTTGCCTAAGTACATGCACTCTTCTCCCGACTACTCATCTTCTTCCCCCGAGTACACACCCTTCACCCCCCCCCCCCATCGTCTTCCACAAAGTCTGGTTCGGTTGTGGAGGTCATCGATGTTTCCTTCGATGAGCAGGTTGAAGAGAGGGATGTGACTCGCGACGTACCTATTAAAGATGGCAAGCCCCAACACCTCAGGTCCAAGATGAGATGGAATGAGATCTTTTGGAGGCGAAAATAGAGGAGGAAGAAGTAGCGGCTGAGGCGAAGAAGAGAGAGAGGCGTCCGACATCGTCTCCATTAAAGACGGCAAGGCGTCTGTCGCTTCATCCTCTCTGTCCTCATGTTATTTTGGTGAGGGTGGCCAGAAGGAGTAGCCAAGGCGGCGAAGGTGGTTGGAAGCCAATCCCTTACCTAAACCATGGTCGTAGAGCAACAACTCGTGGTGTGAAGTCCAAATCATCGTCATCGAACATGTTGATGATCTCAGGCTGCAACATCGGTGAGTTCAGCTGGGAGTTAGGACGAAATTGACCTTAACCTCTCATTGGGTAGATTAAAACAATCTCTCCTTCCTCTTCGTCGGGTAGCTCTTTTAGGACTTTTTGTAATCATCTATTCATTAGTTTATCTGTAAAAGAGCTAAAAAAATCTTGTTAAATGGAAAATTCCTACTTCTAGTAGAATACATATGCATGATTGTACTCCTTCTTTTGAATACAAGGAAGTTTTAATAAGTGTCTGACATCTGTTTCGGATAGTTTTCAAGTTTACATAATTTCTTATCGGGATGTTTGTCGCGACAACCTTAGGCTCAACTCCAAGCAGAAAACATTTGAGTTTTCAGACACTCGAAGATCCGATAAGGTCCTCTGTAATCCTTAAAAGAAAAATTATTCCCTTCTCAATAGGAAAACGATATGCACAATAAGTTTTGTACTCCTAGTATATGTGAAGTCCTCGACCGGTTATTGGGAAAGGATCCTCGGGTGGGCAGTCCAAAAAATCAAGTATGCGTGTGGGTATAAGTTCCCAAATTATGGCTTACCTTGGTTTCTCTCTCTCTCTCTCTCTCTCTCTCTCTCTCTCTCTCTCTCTCTCTCTCTCTCTCTTAAGGCATTGTCTCGAAATAGGCAAAAACTAATGTGTTTCATTTAATTGAAAGTTAGATGTTTTTCTCGATAGATAGGAGTACTTTGTGATGAATGCTTTTGATAGCATATCATGGACTTCCTATTCCTTCGATTAGATCAGGGTGCATTGATCATTGATCGGAGCACTTACTACTACCAGCTTTAGGTTGAGTGGAAGGCATCGTAGCCCCAGTCATTCGTGGAACATGATAAGGAGCCTTTTTGCAACTTCGCGTCCGCGACACAATGATCCTTCTCTTTTTGTTAGAAACTGTTTTAGAAGGTACACGATATGTTGTCTTCGGTTTCCAACGCCCAATACTTATTAAGCCCATGACTTTCTACTTGGAAATAAGGGTTCCAGGTAGATAGTCCAAATAGCAAAATTATAATAAAGTAAAGAGAATTCATATTGCCCTTGGGTTGAGGTAAACTTTTCATCGCCCTAGGTACGCATTTGGGATGAAGGATCTAAGAAGCGGCTTACCCTATTTTGTCACTTTGTGAATAGCATCATATGACATAGCAAGGGTAGCCGCAATAGAGCAATTATGCCTTAAGCCCAAAACTCTTCCTTCTAGTCTACTCAAGAAGGGGAGTAAGCTGCAATTCCAGAGGCATTACGACATTAGGATGCTCGAAAAGACAAGTAAGGCAGAAAAAGAAAATCGATCTAATTTCTAATCAATATGATCTTTATTATTATAAGGAAGTATCCTTAGGACTTACAGAGTTTATTGACGACCAACATGCTATGTAGATCTATTGTCCTAAACCTAAATGATACAAACTTAATTAAGTCGATAAGCAGTGACCAATATTGCCTTAGGGGTAGTGTAAGCCCTTTTTCATGGGCTTAGAACTAGTCGTGGAGCTGAGCCCTCGAGTTTCTGGGTTTGCATATCAAGGTGTTGTGATCGTGGTTACGACCTAGGGTTATTATCAATCTTGATCCTTGAGCTTTTGGGTTCCTCACTTGGTTGGTGTTGAACTGACGCAAGTCATTGATCAGATCACATTTGACTGATGAGGTATGGTGGTGATTATTTGCCTGATTGTCATCCTAAGAAATCCTATTCCTAGAGTTACGCCTCTTTGGGTCAGATGCATTTCGTGACAGTGGATTGCTTGGCCTACCCTGGTTAGTATTGTTTCTGGCTAGGGCCAAATGAGAGTTCTTGACCTGGAGCATGATATCCTTTGTTAGGTCGACCGCCGAGTTTACCCAATCCTTACCAGCTGGGGTAGCTAAATCTGTGGTCAAAGGGCGTATGAGGACCTCTTGTAGAAGTATGATTCTCTTTGCAGTCGCAGATTTAAAACAGTCCGCCCCTGTTGATGATCATGAGATTGTATGATCGGGGTCTCGATAAGGGCTAGAGGTGGTGTGTCCGCATGAGGTTGACCATTGTCTGCCACCAGGGCCAGAGGACCCCAAGCGTTTACAGGGTCGTCGTCATGATGACCCAGATCATCACCCCGTTTTCGATGGCGAAAACTTCTTGGGGATAACCTCCGCTGAAGGAGGTGTCTAGATCCATCATGGATGCTTCATCGGATTGCTCCAGATTGGTATCTTAACAATCCATGCTGTCAAAATTAACGAGGATTGATCCTGATTTGCTGTGAATCGGACATCCATAGTAGTCTTAGCAACCAAGTGGTTTGAACTTGATACCGTAATCTTTGCCATATTGATCCATAAATCAACTTACCTCATCATTTGAATCGTTGCCATAAAGTTCATCGCTGAAATCTACCCGATAGATCACCGATTTGTTGGGAAGAGAGATAAATTTGTCTAGATCCTCTCATCTGAAAAACCAGTTTTTGGCGAAGCTTTAGACAATGTAAATGGCATGTTGTGTGTAGAATCTTCAACTCCTTTTACCATTATCCCCATGAACGACGTCAGCTATCGACGATTGGTAAATCACCGATCTAACAAACTTATTGAAGAATAGGAGATGATTTGAGTAAACGAATCACAAGGGAAATATATAGGGGTTTTTAGACAAGTTTGAGCCTCTCTGAGGATAATAATCAAGCATCATGTTTGTCTTGTATTGATCTGAGCCTATTATAAGGGGGTGTAGCTAGCCTAAATGGATCTAAATCTAGTCGGCAACTTCTTCATTGGCTTCTGTTGACTTGTACAGGTTTGTAAAACTTGTATTACTTGTGATGAATTGTTATGGCTTGTCCTCCGCAGGTCCCTTCTGTTTCGTATATGGATGGAGGTGTCATATGTCCTCTAGACTCTTGCTTGCTATTCTTGGAGATAGACCTTCTCGGTTACAGGATGCCTTGGACATCTACGAGTAGTTTTCTTTCTTCCAAAGATCCTCTTCCCAGAGATACAGATGTACCTCGAGAATTACGAAAAACCTTAGGGATGCTCAGATATAGTAACTATCCATTATTAATCATTAAAATTAAAAGTTACAAGTTCTTCACATAGATCACCTGGAAACAAGGAGGAACACACTCCGGCTAGTGCTAGAGCTTCTCTGGAACGAGTGTTGATTAATAGCAATTCTAGGCCACCCCTACCAAATAAAAAGAAGAAGAAGTTGATCTATCTAATCTTCCAACAGATCATGCACAAAGAAAGCCAATTTCCCAAGGTTCATGATGATGTGAGAATAGCTTACCTCCAGAAAGGTCCATTTTAGACTAAAAACACAATTTCCCTCAAACATATATGAGTGGAGTTAAGCATAGTTTTAATGAAGAGTGGTTCCATACCTACAATAATTAGTTATAGTATAGTATACAAGAAGATGTAGCACTTGTTTCGAAATGATAGTCTGAGTCATGATGGTGGGATGCATTTTTAACCAAGGGGTGAAAAAATTGGAATAACCTTAAGAGATTGGATGTTCTTGTTGGTGGTCCTTCTAGTACTCATAATCAAAACATGAAGAAATGTGATGATCTAATGAACCAAAAGCAATCCATCGCGGCTGTTGTATATAAGCAAGCAAATAAATCTAGCAGTATTAAACTTGTATAACTGCATCAATTGATATTGCAAGATTGCTTATTATTTTGGGCCTACCATTTCGAGGTTATGACGAAAGTGAGTCTTCTTTGAGGAAGGGGCATTTTCTTATTTTCTATGAGTGGTATGTTGCATGTAGTCCAGAATTGGGTGCTATTTCTTTTAAGAATGCTCATAGGAATTTAAAGTTTGTTTCTTCTATTATCCAAAAATATATTATGGAAGCTTGTGCTATGAAAACAGTCAAAGTAAGCATAGAAGATATTGGAGATGAATATTTTGCTATATTGGTTGATGAATCTCGTGATGTATCTCACAAGGAACAAATGGCTCTTACCATAAGATATGTTGATAAAAGGGGGTTTCCAATGGAGCGTCTTATTGGACTTGCTCATGTTACTCAAACAACATTTCTTGCACTCAAACAAGCTATTTATTCAGTGCTTACACATCATAACCTTAGTGTTTCTCGAATCCGTGCCAAAGGCTATGATGGAGCTAGTAACATGCAAGGATATTAGAATGGTTTGAAAACTTTAGTAATTGAAGACTCTAGGTTTGCTCATAGCATCCACGTTTTGCTCGTCAACTTTAATTGACACTAGTTACAGTTGCAAAAAATCATGAAGATTTTGTATGGATTTTTGAGTTGATGAGTGTTGTCCTATCCACATTAGAAAATTCTTTTAAGAACAGGGATATGCTTAGAGAAAAACAAGCAAATAAAGTTTAGAAGGCACTGCAAATGGGCGAACTTGAAACTGTGTGATGTTTGAATCAAGAACTTGGACTTAAAAGAGCCGATGATACTCGATGGGGTTCTCATTTTAGTTCTCTCTTGAATATGATTGTTACGTTTCCCTCAATAATTGAAGTCGCGAGTAACAATACACAAAATGCCACCAATGCTCTTGATAGGATTAAGGCAAAAGGAGTCTTGGATGTTGTCCAAACATTTGACTTTGTTTTTATGATGCACTTGATGAAAGTTATACTCAAGATTACTAATGATTTGAATCTCCCTTTGCAAATGAAGGATCAAGACATTGTGAATGCTGTGTCATATGTTGGTACAACCAAAAAAAGGCTATAAGAAATGAGAAACCAAGGCTAGGAAGGTGTCGAGGGTTAATTCCTCACAACGATTTTAGGGTATACCGGTCGATGGGCGTATGAACAACGCTTACGGTGTGTGTGTTTGTGATGAACTCAAGAACATAGAGATTATCCAGATTCAGGCCTCCCTAAGGATAGCAGCTCTACATCCTGTATATTTTGTTATCAGAGTTTGTAAACTAGTTAAAGATAAGTTTTCACCCCTTCTCCTCTACAAACCGGGTTCTCCTCTCTTTATATACTAGAGAGAAGGAGAACTTACAAGTGAGCTCTTTTCTACTAACTCATACCTTAGCTAAACATTCCACCCCTAGGCTATTTAAAATATGCTGCACACGTGCACCTTTTTTGTTCTGATGAAGCAACTGAGCACATCCCATCCGTTGGACACCTCCACACCTACGCCACCCAGTTCAGCCGGTTGTAGCGAAAACGATCCTATTAGACCATGATTATGATTTTGGTAATTTATGATAACATATATAGTCAATAGGACTAACATATTTGTCAAAAATATATGTTAGTAGATCTCATGGCTGTAATACATGAAGAATCCACTGAAGCCAGGACAAAGTTTGATTGAATTGGAGAAGAACCATGAAAAATGACTACACCGGATAGTCCGGTGATACCACAAGTGTACACACCGAAGCATTTTCTAGAAGGATGAAAAACTGAGCTGAAATAAGATTGTACTTACTGGAAGGTTCGGTGATCAGAATCAGTCTACACCAGAGCATTTAATAAAAGCTCTGCAACTGTCGAAAAATGAAGATCAATACACCAAAAAGTCTGGTGATGAAAAGATAGTGCACATCGGAGTCTTCTCCCAGAACTTAGAGAAGATGAAGATATACACACCGGAAGGTTTGGTGATCAGAAGATCAATAAACTGGATAGTTGAATAGTGAAGAAGTTTGCTCGATCAGGCTCAAGTATACACACCAGATAGTTCAGTGATGGAAATGTAGTATATATCATACAATCTGGTGTTCAGAAGTGGTTATGAGTGAGTTCTAATAGCTAGTTTATGAGATTGTGCATATCGAATGGTCCGGTGCTTATACTACTATTGTCACCAGATCATCCAGTGTTCACAGTAAAGTTGAGCCGTTAGAGTAATGGCTAGTTGGTGAGTTTGAGGCTATGAATACTCACCCACTCGTCCATTTGAAGTGACTGGAGTCCAGAGAAACCCATATACACTTGAGAAAATATCAAAGCCATCAAAGTGCTAAAAATGTTCATCTAAGGCGATTAAGCACACCATTAGAAAGTATTTAGTGCTTATAGGGCTAGAGAGAAGTGTTGCTAGGTGCTGCAACCTACAGAGTGGATTAAGGAGTGATCCAACCGTATATCAAGAGGTATGTCGGTGCCTTGAAGTCTTTGTGACTCGTCGATAACTTGTTGACCATCCGATTTGGTGTGGAGCAGCGACAAGAAAATTGTGTGGGGGCGCAGAGGCCCTTAATTTTGTGACTAAAGCTTTGAAGTGAAGATGACACACAAGTGACCGGAAGAAAGATTAGTGGTGAGACCTCGTTTTGATGGCTTGGTGGCTCATCGTGTTTGAGATTTTGTCTTGGTGACTTGGTAGCTCAAGAGCTGTGACTAGAAGAGACTTGGCAACCGGGACCCTGTGTTTAATGAAGTCATAGCTGCATGTGAGGGCAAGAAGGTAAAGAATATAATGGCATTCAAATATGATTGGTACGAAGAAGTCATCGCACAATTCTATGTCACAGTTTGGTTCGATGGATCGGAGAATCCTTTTATGCATTGGATAACCGAGGGAGTACAGTACAAGGTGAGCTTTAGAGGCTTTGCTCATCATTTTCGTTTTGATACTCGTGACACACATAAGGATCAAATTCACAACGAGCATCAACTCACCTTGGAAGAGCTCGAGTTCATGTATCTTAATCATGGAAGAGTCAAGTTTAGAAAACTCACCAGAATGAGGCCATTCTACAGATGCTTGAACTCTTTATTTCGACTCACATTGGCACCTAAGAGTGGGGATACGACCACAGTGCAGAGCATCTCAGGGAACCATCTCGCTGCTATGTCCAATGATCATGCTCCTTTTAGTGTGGCATATTTCCTTTGGGAAGAAATAGTGTTCACGTCAAAATCACCTATCAAGAGTTGTGGATACGCTTCATATATCATGTCAATCATAGAGCGTGTATCAAAAAAGACTTTTGTGAAGGAGATAAAATATGAACTTTATCGGATGAGGCCTCTAAACATCCGAGCTCCATCTCCCTCACCATCTCCTCCTCATGTTCCCCCGAGCTCAAGGAAATTTGCCTCAAGACGTGCTCCTCCTCGAGGGTCATCTTTTATAAAAAGCGCTCTCAAAGCTATCTTTAGTATGTGCACTCACAATGCGACACAGATCAAAGAGCAGAATGTTCGTCTGAAGAAAATAGAGAAACGCCAAAAGGCAATGTATGCCTCTATGAACCTTCAGTCGCCTTGCTCACCTATCGCTTCGGATGAAGCAGAAAGTGCACCCATTAAATTTGAAAATTCATGGGCTTGGTATGATGAAGCCCAAGCAGCTGCCGAGAGCTCTCAAGCTCAACCTCATGATGATTCCTCCGATGCTGAAATCGTTCCTGCAGCGAGCTCCTCTCCCAGCAACAACAATGATGGAAGTGAGGATGATGACGACAATGACGACGACGACGATGAAGAAAGCAGCGAATAGTTTCTCTCTCTTTTTGGTGCTTGATGCCAAAGGGGGAGAGAGAGATCAGATTCTTAGTTTCCTTAGTTTCTTTCTTTTCTAGCTTTGGACTCTCTTTATTTCATCGCTGTTGGACATTGGGACTATCTTGTGTGTGTAATGAACTATGTGCTCTATTTAAAATTTGTAAGACTCTTCTTAAATTAAGTGTGATACATATCTTGTCATATGCATCTTGAATACTTGATATTGCATCCCACGGATCCTAGGATACAGGGGAAGCTCTTACAAAAATTTTCTCTTGAATATGTGCATTTGAGTTTAACTCAATCCTAAATCAATGCACACATTTAGGGGGAGCTCACCATATCTTCTAGAATTCAAAATCCTTTTTCAAATATCTTTTGTAAGTTTTAATCGTGTTATCATCAATCACCAAAAAGAGGGAGATTGAAAGTGCATCTAGGCATCTTAAGTGGGTTTTGGCTTATTGATGACAAAACGATTAAGGATCTAATATGTTTATCTAAGTCATGAACATGTCTTAGTCTAAATTGAGAAGACTTATGATGGTTGACGCCCCTCGAAAAGAAAAGAGAAGCAATGAGGAGTACTCAATAGGATTTAAATTTTTCTATTTTTCAAATTGAGTCTATGATAGTGGCTCTATTAAAAGGGTTGCATTTGATTGCTTGTTTAGTGTCTCAATGCTCAAGATATCCTTTAAAATCAATAAGTTGAGAGACACACTCACCCACGGATACCGAGAAGTTAGACAAAAGTTCATTAAGTCCGGAGTCTCTGGTGTTCACCGGATACTCCGGTACTCAGTATTTAGGCCGGAGTCTCCGAGACAGACTCCAGCAGAAGGCGCTCGGTTCCGAATTTCTTTTTGCCCGGAGTCTCCGGTGTTCACCAGATACTCCGGTGTTGGTGAGTTTTTAGGCCGGAGTCTCTGAGGGAGACTCCGCCAGAGGTCGCTCGATTAAACATTTATTTTTTGTTGAAAAAGACCGGAGTCTCCGGTAGGAGAAAATATTTTTACCGGAGTCTCCGAGGGAGACTCCGGCAAGGGTGGCTCGGTTAATATTTATTCTTTTGTTAAAAAGACCGGAGTCTCCGGTGTTCACCGGATACTCCGGTACCTGGAGAAGACGGAGGGTCCGACAAGTCTCGAGACTGTGTCTGAGCGGTAGCCCTATCACAACTGGAGACTCCGGTGTTCACCGGAGACTCCGGTAACTTAACAGAACCGTAACGGCTAGTTCTAACACAGTTCTGTGACTGTTCTAACGCTGTTTTGGATTTTAGACCGGATACTCCGGGTTAGGTGTGTCAGAACAGTAACGACTAGTTTTTGAGAGAGAGCTATATATACTTCCACACCCCATAGCATTAATGGCTTGCTGTTGCTACTGAGCTCTACACTCATAAAGCCTTTCAAGAGCATTTAAAGTCCCTCCAAACATCTCTAGTGCTTAGTTTTGCGCAATTTTTGTGAGATTGGGTTTAAAGTGAAGTTAAGAACACTTGAGCATTGAGTTCTTCATCAAGCATTCGCTGTGATCATTTCTCTTGGAGCCTTGTGCTCCTAGATGGCAAAACATCGCCCGTAGAGCACCCAATCTTTGTGGAGTGCCACGGGAAGTTTGTAATCGACATAAAATTGAGTAAGGAAATTCTAGCTTGATATTTGTGGTCGCTAGAAAAGGATAGGGTTGGAAAAGACCCGGTTCTTTGTGAGCTCCTCAACGGAGACGTAGGCACTTCTTTGTGAGGTCGCCGAACTTCGGGATAATCCTTTGTGTCCTTATTTGTGCAATTTATTTAATTGTGTAGGTTTGAGAATTTTCCATACAATTAGTCCTAATGATCATCTTGCTAGTATTATTGTTGTTTAAGCTTTGTGCTATCTAGTAGATTTAGTATCTCCTTTAGATTCTAGCTGTTCTCGTTAATTCTAAGTTATTCTCGAAATCCTGTATAGACCAGAGACTCCGAACAGACCAGAGTATCCGACTTTCACCGGAGTATCCGGCATCTGTTTAATCCGTTGTTTAGTTTTAATTTTCAGATAAACCTATTCACCCCCTCTAGGCACTTTTAAGTACATTCACTCCCCTATTCTATACACCGATAGAAGGTATGTTTACAAATGTTCTTGATTTTTGCCTCAAACACGATATTGAACTTCTGGATATGGATGCCATGCATGTTCTTTGAGGATCAAAATCAAAGCGTATATTTGAAATTGATGTCATATCAAATGAGGATTACTACCAAAGTGTTATGTATGATGTTATTAATCTATCTAGTATGTGTGGAGCTTAATGACTGTTTTAGTGAGAGTAACACTATCTTGGTTCTTGGGATGGCTTGTTTGTTTGCATCCTTCTGATTCATTCTCTAACTTTGGCAAATGCAAAATATTAGCAATGGCTCTTTGTATCCTGATAATTTTAAAAGTTAAAGCATCATTAAAAAACTTAGCTGCCAACTTAACAATTTTATTAAAAATGTTTTTGATGACTCAAGACTCTCCAATTTAAAAGGGTTTGGTGATCTTTGCTGAAAACTAGTTGAGACAAAGAAGCATACTAGTTTTCATCTACTATTTCTTTTGGTGAAGTTAACATTGATTTTATTGGTCGCGGCGATAACAATTAAGAGAGACTTTTCTGCAATGAAATATATCAAGCTTGATTTGTCCAATCTATTTCTACAAATACTATTATGCATACCTATCAAGGTATGCATGAGCGCAAAGTGTTGTTACCATAAAAACATTATAATAAAGTATGTTGTTTTATATTTGTATGTAATCTGTCTACATGAATGTGTCATTAAGCTTGACAACAAAAAGTCAGATCCTGGCACCGCCACTGGCTTCAAGCATTAGAGATGCTGAAGAAATAATAATTGATGGTAAGGAGACACCGATTGTCAACAACCGCAGAGGGAGTCAGCGCCACGTGGATGGGACCAGAAATGTGTCGCAATAAGGTGAGGGGGTATAGTGGCAGAAGTCCAAGAGTTGACATAGTGTCTAAAAAATAAAAAAGTTCGGACACTCAAGGACAAGACAAACCGCATTTGCACTCACCTAAATGAAAAAATCTCTCTAAAAAACACACAGAAAAAGCTACATTTCTTTACATTAAGGATGAAGAAGATGGTTTACATAAGAATAAAAACAAACTAGTAAAAAGAAAGAAAACATCAAGATAAAGCGCTAGGAAGGGCTTGCCAAAATAGTGGAGCTATAACGAAGCAAAAGAAAAGAGCTAGTGATGGTCAGAAAAGGAGGATGACCAACATTGCAGTGTGACGTTAGACACGCAACAGTTCTCTAGACCTCTCGCCAATATTTTTCACTTCACGAATTAATAGATCATCGGTTGTTTTGCTCTTGTACTTAAAGAACATGTTATTCTGCTCATCTCATATCACCGTTGCTATATGAATAATCATTGTCTTTCATCTTTTTGCCAGATATATTAATTTTTCAGCATTATTTGTTAAATATTAGAAACAAGATAATACAAATGTTAAAGCTAAGATCTGTAACTATACCATAGGATAGTCTCTTTGACAGCCAATTCATTAAGATGTATGTGTCTTTGATAATAGTTTTGCTTGGCATAGTTTATTATTGGCTTCTGCTTCTTTGAAGTTATAAGAGAAAACAAATAGGTTGACTTATTGTTGGTTTTTGAAAAGTTAAAAAACTAAATTATGATAAAATGAACTACAAATCGATAAAATGGTTGAGAGTGGTTTTTCTGAAAAGTTGATGTGCTAAAAATTTATAAATTTCTCGTAAAAATCAATAACTTTTGACATAAGTCATAAACAGTTTTCAGAAAAAACTATTTTTTAAAAAAACATGAAAACTTCAAAAGCAATAACACCAACCTAATGCATATATAAACATAGAGTTGTAACTTGATAATACCTCCAGCGATAAAACACAAGATAACGATTGACTCTTACGACTTTTACCACTGTATATATTTTGATGTCTGCGATGTTTGGTGGACGGTGCTCAAGAGAATAAGGGTCTGTTTGTTTTAACTTTGAATTGTGACTTTCAGCTTTTACAATCTGAAGCTGAAACAAACAGATAGCTTTTAGTTATTGTTTTTTAAAATCTGCTAGTTGGATTGTGAGAATCTGAGAAGCTGGTTTTTTTTTCAGTTTTTGATAGATTGTGAAAGTCTATTTTACTAAACTGTCTATAATCTACAATCTAAAAGCTTTTCACAATCAAACTTTTTACAATCCAACTTTTCACAATTTAGCTTCTATAAACTATTTTTCAAAATCTCTAGCTGATACAAATATACCTAAAACCCAACCTCTCTTCCTCAACCTTCAAAATGCACACTCAATATCGCCCGTACACGTGCCCTCGAAGTCCATCCCGTCTTCCCCGGATATTCAAAATCTTTCAAAAGCCCCCGACCGGACCGACACCGTCCTCCCGTTGCGAACGAGCGCTCACCACCAAACCATCCAATAACCCACGCACCGGGCGCGTGGACCCCGCTTCCTGGCCCAGCGAGAAGTGACTGTGCAGGTACACGTCCCCTGTGTGCGTAGCCCCAGACCCCGACCGGGAACCTACCGGCTCCTCCCCCGTGCGAGCCCGAACGAAGAAAGGTGACGCTCCATTCCTGACCTGACGCAACTCCGAACTCCCTCCATATTTCCTTACCATTTCCCACCCTTGAGATTTTTTTTTTTTGCCTTTTTACCTCACCTCTTCTTTCTCGCTCTCCCCACCCCTCCGATCCAAACTCCCGACGAACGCCGCCACCCGAATTCGAAACCCTAGGCGACCGCATCGGTCCGGGAGTGGCGGTCGCTGTAGAACGCGTGAGATTGTAGCGTCTCGTCGTTCGGTGGAGCCGGCCCGCGGCGGCGGCGGCCGGCCATGTCGACGGAGGACGAGAAGCTCCTCAAGGAGGCGAAGAAGCTTCCTTGGGACGAGCGGCTGCAGCACAAGAACTGGAAGGTGCGGAACGACGCCAACATCGACCTCGCCGCCCTCTGCGACTCCATCACCGACCCCAAGGACGTCCGCCTCCGGGAGTTCGGTGAGATACGTTCCCCGCGCTCCCCGATCCGCCCCATTGCGCGCTCGGATCTGCGCTATGCTCGATTCGTGCGGTTCCATTGCGGGATTTCTGAGGATTTTTTTGGGTGTTAGATCTGATGGCCAGTGTTTTTCTCTTTTATGTGGTGGTGGTTAGGGCCGTTGTTTAAGAAGACTGTTGCGGACTCGAATGCGCCGGTGCAGGAGAAAGCGTTGGACGCCCTGCTCGCATTCCAGCGAGCGGCCGATGCCGACGCGTCGAGGTGTGTGCGCCTTCATACGCTACGCTATTGCATGTTGTGCTTCGGATTGTTTTCATTTGCAACATGTATGAATTTGGCTTCTCCCAGATATGCTAAGGAGGTTTGTGATGCGATTGTGGCGAAGTGCCTCACTGGGCGGCCGAAGACTGTTGAGAAGGCTCAAGCTGCATTCCTCTTGTGGGTGGAGCTGGAGGCGGCTGATGTCTTCCTTGTAAGTTGGACTGCAACCCCTGATTATTATGGTCGTGAGCTTTGATGTGATAGGTGCCGTTATGCATCAGCGCATAACACTGCTGTTTGTGCGCTTGGTTTTCTCAACATATGCCATAGATTATGTAGGCGTATTTTTCAGTGTAGTTGCAGCACGCAGACATTAATGCCAATGCATCAACTATTCTACATTGTTACAAAGGCTAAACCTATGACTTAGGATTGAACGATGTACTCTTCTCAGCAGCTATTTTCCTCACCACTTAGCAAGTAGTGGCAAATTGGCAATTCGCCTCTGGGTACTAATTATTGCATGAACAAATGCCTGAAGCATGAAAGAAACAATTTCCCTTCTTTGCCCTTATAGTTTCACTGTGGTAATGAACATTCTGCAAAGCAATAGGTTGATGGCTATCATTGACAATGGTTTAACTATTTTACTCTTTCGGTTATTTGCTAATAGGGGGTTTTGTGTACTAATTATCGCAAACATCCATGGAGTTGTCCGTTTTATTGATGTTGATGACAACTGTTTTACGTTGGTTTTCAGTCCTATCCTTATTCATACTTTAATATTTTTGTTCCTCACGATTTGTATGCATGCTCTGCCTACCCAAGTCTTATGAAACTGCAGCTGTTCATACCTTTTTTTATTTGCTTACTCAACCCATCTAAAGATTTATTATCTTTTTCTATTTGCATGCTCCCTCTTGTAATTATCACGTACAGCTTGATAACATGCTCAATCAAATTTCACATGGTTGTGCTATCAGGAAGCTATGGAGAAGGCAATGAAGAACAAAGTGGCTAAAGCAGTTGTACCTGCTATTGATGTGATGTTTCAAGCTCTTAGGTTAGTTCCTAGTTGGTTCTTTGTCTTCCTGATGTGACAAGATTTTATTGACCTCGACTAATATCTTTTCTCCTGCCAGTGAATTTGGAGCTAAGGTAGTGCCACCCAAAAAAATTCTGAAGATGCTTCCTGAGTTGTTTGATCATCCAGACCAGAACGTCCGGGCTTCTTCTAAGGGTTTGACACTTGAGCTTTGTCGGTGGATTGGAAAAGAGCCTGTAAAGGCAATTTTATTTGAGAAGATGAGAGATACAATGGTGAGTTATTCTTAAAATTGTAACATGCACAATTATTATATATACTGTAAGTCAATATTATAACCAAGCTTCTTTCTGCTTGTAGAAAAAAGAGTTGGAAGCCGAGTTAGCAAATGTCTCAGGCATTGCTAAGCCGACTCGCAAGATAAGGTGTCAACACAGTTTGAATAAATATATGCTTCCTCGATCTGATGATGCATTAAACCTGGCTATTTAACATTATTTACTAGATCTGAACAAGAAAAGGAGCTTGAGGAGGAAGCTGCACCAGAGACAACAAGTGCTAACACTTCTGAGGAGGCAGCAGCAGATGGTGAGTTTTTTCAAGGATCATTTGCTGTTAGTTTCATTTACATTGTTGAGACTTGACAGTCTATTCACATTTACGATCTGAATACTTACACGATTATACTTTCAGCCCCCATGGAGATCGATGAATATGACCTGGTTGATCCTGTAGACATTTTAACTCCACTTGAAAAGTCCGGATTTTGGGATGGAGTGGTATGTGATCTGTCTTGTATATGCGCACTGTTGGCCAACCATCATATGATATGAAAAGTTGTGATAACTATATCGGTTTTTGGTGCTATAATGGTCTATTTGATGCCAGAAAGCAAGTAAGTGGTCCGAGAGAAGGGATGCTGTGGCAGAACTAACTAAGCTTGCTTCAACCAAAAAAATTGCTCCGGGTGATTTTCATGAAGTTTCTCGGACACTTAAGAAGGTTAAATCTTTGTGATATTGCATCTATCTGTTGCTGTGTCTTCTAATTCCTTATGATATCTCACCCGCCCAAATTTTCAGCTACCTTCTTTGGGAGCTTGAATTATGTCTTTTAAAATGTCTTCTATTAATTGTGGGATCATTTTTTTAGATTTACTTTCTTATGGTACATTTTTGCTACTGCAGCTTGTCACTGATATCAATTTGGCTGTTTCGGTGGAAGCTACTCAAGCAATAGGGAATTTAGCTAGTGGTTTAAGAACCCATTTTTCTGGAAATTCACGGATGCTTCTTCCTGTTTTACTTGTAAGTCAACTCATCCTTTTTCTGAATAACCATAGTTTCCATCAAATCGTTTTGTTGCTTGTGTTATGTCTTAACCTATAGCAGGAGATGTGTAACCTGCCGTACAATATAGTTGGTTTCTGTGTTTATGTGAGAGTTTTCCTTTGTGCTTACGCTTTAACCACAGGAATTGTCACTTCTGTTAACTGACAAGTGTGTTTAAGCTTGTGTGTGTGTGTATGATCTGCTCGCACTATGGATAAACTACGTTGGTACAAGCTCCTTGTATATTGTGCTTTATTATTGCACGGCTGTCCACAAATCTGTGTGTTACATTTTCTTTGTGATATAATTGTTTATGGTATAGTCAAAATTAGTTTAGTATTAGTGTTAGAAAAGCCACGTGTGGTGGTTTAACTGTGTAGTAAAATAAGTAGTTTTGTGTACTATTCTTTTTCAATTGGTAATCAAATTTGTGTCCGTCTATAAGTTTGTTAAATGACATCCACTCTCTTAGCCATGATCTTGTTATATATAAGAACCTTTGGGAGAAGCAACAGAGGATGTTTGATACTTCTTTTTTATTAAGTGAAGAAGTTTGTGTCCTGTGCTAACTTAAATTCCAATTAAGGAAGCTTACATTTTTCTATCTGTCCTGATTCTCTTAAACAGGAGAAACTGAAAGAAAAAAAGCCGACTATGACAGAAGCACTATCTCAAACGCTTCAATCGATACATAAATCTGGCTGTATTACACTTATTGATGTGATCGAAGGTTTGTAATTTTATGGTAAAAGCTTTATTTTCTTGTTGGTGTCTGTAACATTCTTTTCGATATTTTGATGGCTAGTCAGTCTCAAAAGTGTTTACATTTTTGTTTAGTCTGTAGTATACAAGTTCTTAATTGGCAGACTATTTGTTTTTGAGTAAACTGCACCAAATTCTTCAACTTGTACAGTTTTTGGCTTGTCACTTTGGTCCTTGAACTTGAGGTTCCATAGCTAGTATAAGAGTGTCAAGGCAGGTCTTAATCCGAATTAGTTTACAATTGTCAACGAATGATGCATATGCACACTGACCCTGTGTAAGCTAAATTGTGGTCATTTAGTTGATAAGTATTAGCATAGGAAATCTAGTAAAATTTGCCCAGAAACATACATAAACTTAGTTTGAAATCCCTAGACATCAACATTGTAGCTGGCCCTAATTTGAATAAGAAAATGGTTCGTTCTGTTGTTGCAGATGTTCGGGTGGCTGTAAAAAACAAAGTACCTCTTGTTCGATCCTTAACATTGAACTGGGTTACATTTTGTATTGAAACAAGCAATAAGGCAACTGTCTTAAAGTTGCACAAGGATTATGTTCCTATCTGCATGGAGGTGAATAATCACTTCTTTTTTTAATCCACTCCCAAAGATTTCTCTTCGTGCTCCTCACTGTTATTTATCTGAGCTAATGTGTATTTCAATCTTTAGTGCTTGAATGATGGCACCCCAGAAGTACGAGATGCTTCATTTGGTGCTTTGACTGCAATAGCTAAGGTTTCCTTCTTGGGACCATGCCTTTCTCTTAACTTTATTTACATATTACATATTAAAATATAACCTAAAAGTCTGGAATTGTTGCTACTTTTACTGTCTGTAGATGGTTGGCATGAGACCCTTGGAACGATCCCTGGAGAAATTAGATGATGTGAGGAAAAAGAAACTGTCAGATATGATTGGTTCTGCCAGTGATACTGTTTTGAGTTCAGGGACAGGTTAGAGTTGCGGTTACTTTGTATTTTTACTTGGTTTCAAATGGATGCATATATCTCTGTTCTTGTACTAATCTTTGTACAAACTGTACTTTTTCAGCGCCACCCTCAATTCCAGGAGCTGCCACATCTGCTCGTGGGGTACCTTGTTTTATCTTATGACTTCACGTCTTCACTATTGTTACAAGACATTACAACCTGCTGGCCTTTCTCTTAAGTGCCTCTTTGCATTTCCCATGCTGCAACATGAAATCTTGTTAGATATTTAAACTATTATAGTTAGATTTTGTTTTTATGCCTAAAAAAGAAAGATGGTCGTTGCTGTGCCCAAAAGTAGAAAAACATGCATGCTTTTGAGAAGCCACCACATTACTAAATGAAGATTAACGTTTGCTAGTTGTTATCAGCCTTGTTTATCATAATACTCCATCCGTTCATTAATATATGATGTTTTGGACATTGACCTGGTCTCTAATATATAACTGTGAAAATGATACTCTGATCAACAATTTAAGTCATTTAGGACATTGACACGATCTACAAGGTGACACTTCAACTAGCAATTTCTATGGAAGTATGTTATTTCAAATAAAAAATTATGCAGGTACTTTTCATGATGAATCTTGTTACATCAATCTCATTTTGTCAATCTACATTATTCCTTGTATATTCATGGTCAAAGGTAAAAAATTGACCAACAAGAATTGAAAAACGACTTACATTTTGCATCAGAGGGAGTAGTAAAAAATTGTAAAATTAAAATATTATAAAATATTTTTCCTGCAAATCCAATGATACTATTTCCATAATATCAATCCACATAATTACGTTTTTAATGTGAAAGGTTTGACTGCGTGTTTTCTAAAACGGCATATATTTACAAATGGAGGGAGTAATATCTGTTCATGACTAACTATTCTGATAAATTGACTTACAAATGAACCATGATTACTTTGTATTGTATAGGTTACAGATAACTTTTCGATGAAGAGATCTGCTGCAAGCATGCTCAGTGGAAAGAAGCCTGTCCTGGCAGCGGTTAGTTCTTGTTGGATCTGTATACCATGTTTAAGTTTCTAGTCTTTGAATTTGTCGATCGTGTTCATATGTGGGGTTTTGTTTTTCCTGTTTCCAGGCTGCTACTAAGAAAGCTGGACCAGCAAAATCCACTGCTGCAAAAAAGACAGATGGTGGTGCGCAGTCAAAGGCTTCTGCTGCTCCTGAGATTGAAAATGTTGAGGTGATTTGTTTGTTGGAATTGGAGCACTTCCTTGTTATGACCCATGCTCTTCATTACGTGCATGGTTACGAATTAAGTCTGAAGAAATTTTAGTTGGTAGTTTAGAACTAGTTTGTTGTCATAACAACTTTTCTAGATTTTTTTTGATAGCCCATAATGTATAGTACTGTAGTGCTTATTAGCTAGCATTGTTGAAGTTTTTGAGTGGTTTATTTTGGCCCAAATATACTGACACAATGGAATTTAAATGAGGTGTCTCCCATTGTGTAATGATGTTTGAATGACTAATGAATGTTTTTTCTCACATAGTGGAGGAAATCACAGCTGAGGATAATATGTATTATGTGCAAACTCACATGTCATGTTTATTGTTTGTTTTCTTGCAGCCGGGGGAGATGAGTTTGGAAGAAATAGAAGAGAGGCTAAGTTCTATTGTGAAAGCCGAGACTATTTCCCAATTAAAGAGTACTGTCTGGAAAGAGCGCCTCGAAGGTTACCAACAACGTTTTCTTCCCTTTGTTATTGATTATTTCATTTTATTTAGTTTGAAAGGATAAGCTTTGAATTGTTTGCCTTTTCTTTTGCATCTCATCTTTTGTTGTGCTATTACTCAAATGAGGAAATCTTGTTGTAATGCAGTTTGATCTTATTATCATTTCTACCTTTTTGCTGCAAATAAAAGTTGCGCTAATATTTTCTGAAGTTTTAGAACTTTTATCGTCTACAGTAAGACCATAATATTGCTTTGTTTGGCAGCTATTGGCACGCTCAAGCAGGAGGTGGAAAGTCTTGCAGAACTTGATAAATCTGCTGAACTTCTGATTCGTTTGTTATGTGCTGTGCCTGGATGGAGTGAAAAGAATGTGCAGGTACCTACCACTTACTGATTATTTTCCGTTGAGTGACAAATCCCTTCATTATGGAAGAAATGTCATTCATATTTTAAATGAAACAGGTACAACAACAAGTTATAGAGGTCATCACTTACATTGTCTCAACTGCAAACAAATTTCCAAAGCGATGTGTGGTTCTATGCCTTCTTGGTACGAGCTCCTCTTCTTTGTACTTTGCTATGCATGTCGGCTTGCTCTTGAAAATAAGATTATAGCATGTCCCCTTTTTACCTGAGCTTGGGACTGGCTTTATTGAAACTAAGGCAGGCTATGTTAAAACAGCATAGGCAAAGTCATGAGTTGTAGAATGTTGATTTTAATAAACTTTGTGACATCCTGAGTTGCTATTTTCTCTCAGGCATAAGTGAAAAGGTTGCTGATATCAAAACTCGGGCACATGCAATGAAATGTCTCACTGCCTTTTGTGAGGCAGTAGGTCCGGGATTTGTGTTTGACAGGGTAAGTGATATCATTACACTGTTGCATTTTTTTCTTTTAAAAAGTACTGCCGTTTTTAGCATTTCTTCCATTAGGTGAGGTTATTAACTTATCAATTGTATTCAATGCGTTACAAGTAAATTTTGTTGCATGAACTGTTGAACATCTTTCAATTGTATTCAATGCTTTACAAGTAACATGTAGTTGAATGCATAGTAATATGGTATGATCTTGAATGTTGCAATGAAGAATAAGTTATGTATCATTTGCTTCTGATTTGGTGATGTTCAGCAACTACCATAATTGTGCATGTAAATTTTTTGTAGCTATACAAAATAATGAAGGAGCACAAGAATCCAAAGGTTCTTAGTGAGGGTATTCTTTGGATGGTCTCTGCTGTGGAGGACTTTGGAATCACCAATTTAAAGCTAAAGGTGTGCATTGTTCTGCACATTTGGATCATACCTACAAAGTTACCATGCTCTTATTCTTAGTTTACTTTATCGTTCCAGGACATGATTGATTTTTGCAAAGATACCGGTCTGCAATCTAGTGCTGCTGCAACAAGAAATGCAACTATAAAACTAATTGGGGCGCTCCATAAGTTTGTGGGACCAGGTTATTTTCTTTTTCTATTATCTCAACATGTTAATAATGCATATATTATATAATCTGAAATAAATCTTCTGTCAGATATCAAAGGCTTCTTAAGTGATGTCAAACCAGCACTTCTCAGTGCTCTGGATGCTGAATATGAAAAGAATACATTTGAGGTATGCTATATCTCAGTCACTCTTTGGAAAATGTGTTCACTTTGTGACTCATTTTCACTGATGTCTGTTTGGTTCAATCAATAGGGTGGTGCTGCTGCTCCAAAGAGAACAGTAAGAGCTTTGGATACTGCATCTTCTATATCTACTGGCTTGTCTGATGGGCTGCCCCGGGAAGACATTAGTGCTAAGATAACACCTACTTTACTAAAAAATTTGGGGAGTCCTGACTGGAAGGTATTAGACATTAAACATATTCGATTTATTCAGTAAGCATTCCAGCATTTTATTACAATATTATACTTATGTGAAATGACAGGTACGCCTGGAATCCATAGATGCAGTTAACAAAATTGTGGAGGAGGCCCACAAACGTATTCAGCCTACTGGAACAGGTCTGTCGTTTATTTCAGTCTCGAGCAACTGTTAAATTCATTTTGTTGAGCTGTATTCGTCTAACTTGTGCCCCATTATTTGGGCCATATTGCTACTGCAGTTGATCTGTTTACTGCACTTAGAGGCCGTCTTTATGACAGCAACAAAAATTTGGTAATGGCAACCCTGTCAACTATTGGTGGTCTTGCATCTGCTATGGGTCCTTCTGTTGAAAAATCAAGCAAGGTTGGGGATCAACTCTACTGTTATCTTTATACTTCCCCATGTTTCGTTGCATCTATAATAACTGACAACTGTTTGTTATGAAGGGAATTTTGGCAGATGTGCTGAAGTGTCTTGGTGACAATAAGAAGCACATGCGAGAATGCACGCTAACTGCTCTAGATTCATGGGTTGCTGCTGCTCAACTTGATAAGATGGTTCCATATGTTATAGTTACTCTGGGTGATCACAAAACTGGTTCAGAAGGTCGAAAAGATCTGTTTGATTGGTTGTCTAAACACATTTCAAAAATGAGTGATCCATCTGAAGCTTTGCCTTTATTGAAACCCTCTGCATCTTCTTTGATGGTATTAGTCGAATAACTGAATTATTTGAATGTTTTTTTCTTGATTTATAGCCATGTTCTAATTAAATTTGAAGTATAATTATGGTTATACCCTTCTGTTGAAAAGGACAAATCTTCTGAAGTCCGCAAGGCTGCTGAGTCCTTTATGAATGAAATTCTCAAGATTTGTGGTCAAGAAGTGGTATGGTTTAATCCACCTATCTTCTTATCCACCTTTCCATTTTATGTTGGTGCCTGTTCATTTTTGCTGAAAAAATTGTTTGAGTAGGTTGCAAAGAACTTGAAAGATTTGCCATCACCTACTTTGGCCATTGTAGCAGAGCGGTTGAAACTGACCACTGTACATGAAGGTCTCTGGCAGAATCTTGCTTCACAATGAAGTTGTTTTTCTGTACTCATGTAAAAATTTCCACGCTGACTTGGTATTGCTCCTTCATTTAATAGGGTTCTCTGATTCTGTTAAGATGGTGACTACAAGCATGAGCTTGTCATCAAAAGCAGGTTCGAAGAACAGCAAGCATGGTCCAAACGACCGTGTGTCTAATGTTGGCAAAGCAGCGTCTCAAGTACGTATATTTGCTTTCTTTGTCATTGTGGAAAATGATATCCTTTTTTAAACTGTCATGCCCCACTATCAGAGAGGACTTCCAACTAGGGCCTCCGTTTCTACGATTTCTACTCAAGACTCTTTACAATCCCAGGCATTATTTAACATTAAAGACTCAAACAAGGTAAGAAATCACCTGGCCCTGTAGCATCTCTAGATTGCTCACTGAACTCATCTCAATTTATTTAATTGTTCAGGAAGAGAGGGAGAGGCGTGTTTTGGTAAGGAAATTCAAGTTTGAAGAACCACGCCGAGAGCAGATTGATGAACTTAAGGTTTGTACCATGTAAATCAGGACTGCTTAAAGATTGCTGCATTTTCATCCTGATATTTTTCTTTGCTGGAGTGTTCTGTTGAGTGCCTTTTGTGCTGGCATTTGTTCCCTGTGACCGTTGTTTCTCTGTTCAAGTTGTAAGCTGAAAAATCTTTGTATCACCTATGTAAAACACTAAAACCTTAGCAGAATGTTACTAATGATGAGTATGATGACCATATGCTGGTATACCAACTGTTACACTTTCGTGCTTGCAATTGAATCCCTCTAGTCACATCTCATTAATACTGGTTTGATCTCAACCACGAAATCCGTACTAGTAAAAGTTGCACACAACTTAATCTGATGCAGAGTAGGTGATAACTGTACAGTTATATTTTTGAGTCAGAACTCAGAACCGGTCAATTGTTATAGCAGAGTAATGTGAAGCAGCGCCTTATAGCTTGTAGATGTGGTATTAGTATTACTGATGATGTTATACCAAGGTGGTATGCGTACTGTTGCAGGGATTGCTTTCTTGGCCTGAAAAAAAGTGCCTGACTGGTTACTGAAAACCTGCAGTAACCTTCTGATAACCTGTTTTTTTGGCTGAAGTGTTTTGAATTTAAATTCAGACGTCTTAAAAAAATCTAATTTTTGCCAAATAGATATTGAGACGAACTTGGTTTTGAAACATAGATGAAATAGAGTGGACATTCCAAAATTCAGATTTTTATTTGGGCCCCAGGGGAGGAACCGGGCGGTAATACAGTTCCAAGCGTTAAATGTTTTTTCGAGAAATCTAGTAAGCACGGTTACTGAATGCTTTTTGTTTGCCTGGGCAGTTGTATTAATTGGAGAACATCCTCTGTTTCATGTTTTATCTCACTTGTGTTGGTTGTGGGTCAACCCAAAAATCTGTTGACTTTTAGGCTTTAGCAGGAACATTTTACCCCCTTTGTGTGAATTTTTTGTGGATGCTTATTCATACTTTCCCAAAATATGCATGTGCTTCTGCTGATATTTGTTTTTTGTAGCAATTGTCTCCTGATGTTGTTTTAGCATAGCCTATCCCAATCCCGGGTAGAGGAATAGGTTGTGAGGCTTGACGAGCCAACATAAAAACATAACCACTCCTATGAAGATGAAACTCAAAAGAAATTCTCTGATGTTGTTTAGTATATTGCAATATACTATTTCAGTTGTTTGGTATGCTTAATCGGACACGCACATCTGATTGCATTACCTGGATCTTAGTTTTTCTACCCATTAGTGGTGTGTTCTCCTTTTGTTCTATGTGGTATGATTTACAGTTTACTGCTGTGTGAACTGCTCAGTTGATTTCCTTTTAATGAAATTTGATCTGCAGATTGTCCTTTTGTTCTATGTAGTATGATTTACAGTTTACAGCTGTGTGAACTGCTCAGTTGATTTCCTTTTAATGAAATTTGATCTGCAGATTGATTTGTTTAAGCATTTCCAAGAAGATGTAAGCTTGCGATTATGGAATTCAGATTTTAAGAGGCAAATAGATGGCATTGAATTGCTACAGAAGGTTGGAAAATGATCGCAATTTTGAAACTTCATCTTTGTATAGCTACATCCTATGAATTTCTTTTCTTTTTTCCGATATGATGCTATTCCAATTGTGCAGGCGCTGCCTTCAAGTGGGAAAGAAGTGGTGGAGCTTCTTGACATACTATTAAGGTGGTTTGTCTTGCGCTTTTGTGAATCTAACACGACATGTTTGTTGAAGGTAAATAGATAGCACTCTTGTTAAGAATTTAGGCTGGCCTTATCTCCTTAGTTGCAGCACTATACCAGTATACCTTAATCGGCTTCTGTATATTGTACTATTTTGATTTGTAGGTGCTTGACTTTCTTCCCGAGCTCTTCGATGTTCTAAAAGATCAGTCTTACATGTTAACGGAAGCTGAAGCTGCAATTTTTTTCCCCTGCCTTGTAGAGAAGGTACCACGGATAGTTTAGCTGTACAAAAAAAAAAAATGATTAGTGCACAATTGCATACATTGAGATAGGTTATAGCAGTTAAACTGCTTCCTTTCATGACCAAGCTGCTGTTGTATTGCAGTCTGGTCATAATATTGAAAAAGTCAGGGAAAAAATGGGGGAGCTTATAAAGCAAATGGTCAACATCTATTCTCTTCCGAAACTACTACCCTATATTTTGGAGGGACTCCGCTCCAAGAATAACCGGACAAGGATAGAGTGTGTTGATATTATTGGATACTTCATTGACCATCATGGGACTGAGGTCTGAATTGCATCTTTCCCCATTTGCCAGTTAGATGGTCTTTCTTGCTTATAGGAGATGCTTGTTTCAATTCTTGCAGGTTAGTGGGTTGATGAAAAACTTGCCATCAGTCGCGGCATTGACAGCAGAGCGTGATGGCGAGATCCGGAAAGCTGCTCTTAACACACTTGCTACTGCCTACAAGAACCTTGGTATGCCCCACCTCCTTTATCCTTTATTGAGTAGGAGGTATTTGTATTTCCTTTTGATACTTGCCCAATTAAACGCTGAACCTGGTTGCAATATTAGATGTTCTCTTTTTATTTAATTCAAGATGAAAATGTTTGCATATCCTACACCATTACTACTCAATTTAGCAGGGTTTATGTCATTTTAGGAAAAAGTTGTGCTATTGATTTGCAAGAACCTCAAAGTAATCTGTTTGAACTAACAGGGGATGATGTATGGCGCTATGTTGGAAAACTTTCAGATGCTCAAAGAAGCATGCTCGATGATAGGTTTAAATGGAAGGTTTGAATCTATCATGATATCATCCAACAAGACAATTTTAGTATCTTTAGGGCAAATTGCAAAAACCACTTTTGACAACCAAGGGATGTGTGATATATTGTTCGACGGTATGATGTCAGGCTCGAGAAATGGACAAGAGGAGAGAAGGAAGGCCTGGTGACGCTCGCGCAGCCTTGAGGCGTTCAGTCAGAGAGAATGGGTTTGTTCTTTGTTTCAATGTCTTCGAATCATGTCATTTCGTTTCTTATTCCCTGATGTGCTGGGTATTGAAGCATTCACTTCTTGTTTGTGATGTCATTTGTATTTTTATCAGTGTGTCCCAAGGCGTCCGCCTAGACCTCCTAGGTGCTAGGCGACACCATTGTTCTGCCAAGCCCACCTTGACCTGTCTAATAACTAATTAGGTGCTAGGTGCTGGTCTGCCGCCTGACTAGCACCTAGTGCCTAGGCGAACACTGATTTGTAGTTGTTCATGTTTTTTTTTCATTTGATGGATGCAGATCCGATATAGCGGAACAAAGCGGTGAAGTGGTTTCCCGTTCATTGGCAGGATCGGTGATCTCAAGGTGCTCCAGTTATCTTATTGTGCTCTTCATAATTTTTCCATATTTCGTAGCATAACTCGTGTATGCTTGCCTATCAACAGAGAAAACTTTGGGTATGCTGATGCTCATATGGATAGGCATATGGTACCTAGACAGATGGCAGCAGCAACAACTGGTCCTGCAGACTGGCGTGAAGCTCTTGATATTGTTGCATTGGGGTTGCCTGAGCAGGTCATGCTGTTGCTCGCTTCCCAGATTTCTCCTACCTTTTCCTTTCTCGTTGAGGCTCTCTACGCTGATCATCTAGATTTGAAAACCTTGTTTCACTATATTTGTAAATTCTCCATTCAAGCACAAACATTGGCCTGAGATGTACCTTTAGTTTATGCAGTCTGTTGAAGGCATGAAAGTCATATGCCATGAGCTAACCCAGGCGGCAGATCCTGAAAGCACAGTGCTTGAAGAGCTCATCAAGGAAGCCGACAGATTAGTTTCTTGCTTGTCTGTTATGGTATGTCTTAATTGTGTTCTTTGTGTCACCTTTTCTCACTCTGTTTGTGTTCTTCGTGTCACCTTTTGTCACTCTGTTTTCATCTTAACAGAGTTTTCACTCTGCTAACTCTTATGGTTACAATGGATCTTTCAGGTTCCCAAAACCTTCAATTTTAGCTTATCTGGGGCTTCTTCAAGGTCTTGCAAATATGTTTTAAATACGCTCATGCAGGTTTGTTACCATGTTTGTGCTTGGCCTTCAATTTTTCATGTTTGGGCGAATCTTGTTCCATTAAAATCTTTTATTTTGCAGACGTTCCAGATCAAACGTCTTGCTCATGCTGTCAAGGAGGGTACCCTAGATAACCTTATCACGGAGCTACTACTTTGGCTTTTAGATGAAAGGGTTCCCCTTATGGATGATGGCAGTCAACTACTCAAAGCACTGAACGTCTTAATGCTTAAAATCCTGGTCTGTAAATTTCTATTTCATGCTTTCTTTTAACAGGATAATGCCGAGAGGATAAAATCCTGATCTGTAAATTTCTCTTTCTTCAATGATTGTTTTTTTAACAGGATAATGCTGAGAGGACGTCCTCATTTGTTGTGTTAATTAATTTATTGAGGCCTTTAGACCCTTCAAGATGGCCATCACCTACCCCATCGGAGTCTCTTGCTGTAAAAAATCAGAAGTTTTCAGACTTAGTTGTCAAATGTTTAATTAAGTTGACAAAGGTATGTGACCATTTGCTTTCCTGGATCTCTACGGAGCATTACTTCTGACAGGACATATACCATCTTTCAGGTACTTCAGAGTACAATATATGAAGTTGACCTTGATCGCATTCTTCAGAGCATTCATATTTATTTACAAGAACTTGGAATGGAAGAGATACGGCGAAGGTCTGTGCCTTCCTCTTGGATTTTAACATTTGGCCACTTAATTGTTTCCTTTTTGAATTTAGATTTATGTAGATATTATATTCTGTAGGGCTGGCGCTGATGATAAGCCACTAAGAATGGTCAAAACCGTGCTGCATGAACTTGTTAAGCTTCGAGGGACAGCAATAAAAGGTCACCTTTCAATGGTTCCTATAGATGCTGAACCTCAGCCGATAATTCTAGCATACATTGATCTTAATCTTCAGGTAGAACTTGCAATCCCACTCTTAAACCAAAAGCTTCAATTGCTGGGTCTCCCTTTTCTCTAAGCAACACTGTTGGTTTGTTCTAGACCCTTGCAGCAGCTAGAATGTTGACGCCATCTGGACCTATGGGCCAAACTCACTGGGGTGATGCTGCTTCCAACAGTCCAAATCCATCTACTCACTCAGCTGACGCTCAATTGAAGGTGCAATCATCACCTCCATTGTTACTATCCCGCGTTGTGAAGTGACTAATTCAAATTTATGCAATGATTTGACGTGTTATTTCATCTTTCTTTTGGATATGAACAGCAAGAGCTTGCTGCTGTGTTCAAGAAAATTGGTGACAAGCAAACATGTACTATTGGTCTTTATGAACTGTACCGAATAACCCAGCTGTACCCAAAGGTATTATTCCTTGTAGTAGCAATATCTAAAGGTATATAAAATATCTTTGTGGGCCCGATTGAACTTGAATTAATTGATTGTGATCAACGTGTTCTCAATTTTAATGGCTTAGTTCAATTGTAGCTCAGGATTCATGAAATTATAATTCTCTTGGAAAATTAATTTGAAACTTGTTTGGTTTAAGTTGATGGTTTGCTTTTCCAGTTGATTGTGTGCCGTGTATATTTCCGTTGGAAGTTTATCGTATTTCCAGCTGGCTGTCCTGTTTTAGTCTCTGATTTCAGGCCATTATTTTCTCAGGTTGATATATTTGCTCAGCTTCAGAATGCAAGCGAAGCATTTAGAACCTATATCAGAGATGGGCTAGCTCAGGTTCGATAATCTCACTGATGGAGGGGTTTGAGCTTTTTCTGATGTCTTTGATTAAGATACAATCAATTAATATATATATATATATATATTTTGTGAATGCAGGTGGAGAAGAATGCGGTGGCTGGAAGAACACCCTCTAGTCTTCCATTATCCACGCCTCCTCCAATAGCATCAATACCCTCTCCAAAATTCGCACCTTCTCCTGTTCACACAAAATCAATAAATAGTAAAACAGGTTCGAATGAAGATGAGCCCTTCGGTGTCCAAGGGGACTCTGATTCTAGGCTACATTCTACTGACCAACAGACCGAGAGATACCAAACCTCAGGTCCCCATCCTACACTGCCTCTGTGAACCCGCATGTATAAATGTACGTGGTTATCAATATTATTATTTCGTCATCTGATTCTGGAATTATTATTTATTTGAAATCAGGGACCTTGGATGCCCTTAGGGAAAGGATGAAAAGCATCCAAGCTGCAGCTGTAGGTCATTTCGATGGAACTCAGGCTCGACCATTGACAAGTATGAATGGTAATATGCTCCATGGGGGCACACGATTGGATGGTGAACCCCAGCAACAAAGTAATATTCAGCCCATGGATGAGAGAGCCTTGTCTGGGCTACAAGCACGAATGGAGAGGCTAAAGAGTGGGTCTATGGAACAACTATAAATACAGTAACAGTAATATGAGAAATACCAACCATTGTAATTCATTGTAAATTTGAGGCGTAGTCATCTTGTTTGTAGATAGGTATGTCAGATGCACTACATGACGCGGGGCTGACATTTCGTAAGCCCGGTGCCGTGTCAACCAATTCTTGCAGAGCTTTTTGGCGCAGTCTTAGTTGAGCCAGCCAGATGTTTGCTTGTAGCTTTGGCCCTGGAAGGCCTTATTAGCATTGACACATCTTGTCCTAGGATGTTGAGTTTTCCTGTGGTGTACAGCAATAGAATTGAGTATTTTAAATTAACTGCAAATGTTATTTGTGAATTATAGATTGTTTTCATGAGTACGCTATTTGAGCTTTGGTGTGAACGCATGGTCTAATATTCTGGGACTCATTTTCTCAGGCAATTGTCTTCGAGACGCTGACAATAATGTATGTTCGCGTCGTCATCTTTGTAATCTTTTGTACAAACCATGCTGGTTGCTCCAATTCTGAAATGATTGTGTATGCTAAGCTAAAATGATTGTCTTTGCTCTTTCTTTGGCAAAGTGATGTTTTTTTCCCAGAACGGATACCTGCAATGTTATAGACTTTCAATATCAATGTATGTTCATGCTGTTGAGTAGGGTACCCACGAAACCTTATCTTCTTTTTTTTTTTAACTAGAGGCAGGAGCACTGCCGTTTCATATAAGAAGTACCTCATATTAAGACAAATGAGGTCAAATCGTACAATGCTCGGTTTATTAGGAAAAACCAGGCTAAAACCACAAGTAAAATAGGCAAATGACCTCGCTAAACCAGGGCAGAGCACCACATGGCTACTGTTTGGGATCAACTACCGAAAGCTCCAGTGCTTAGCGTGTAACTTTCTCTTGCTTTATTTTGTTGCATGCCCTTTCACTTCCGTAATGATCCCATTCTGAGCCGTAAAATGCCGATAGAACATCCTGGTTGGTTGTGCTGTAAAAAATGGAATGTTTTCTGACCTAGTTGTCAAATATTTAATGAAGTTGACCAAGGTGTGCGATCGTTTCCTATCACCAGAATCTCTACATTGTGAGCATTTGTTCTCGCAGCATTCTTCAAAGCATTCATGTCTGTTGGCAAGAACTAGGGATAGACGAGATACGGATAAGATCCTGCTACTGTTCTGAACTCCTGATTTAGTTTTTCTCTTTGTGTTTCAGATAAATGTAGATGCATTGCTTATTCTGCAGAGCTGTAGCTGACGACAAGCCACCTATGGCTGGCTACAACTCTGCTGCACGAACTTGTTAGGCTTCAAGGCACTACAGCCATAAAAGGATCTTCAGGTAAGACTTACGAAATGCCAGCCCCGCGTCATTTAGGATCTTCAGGTTAGGCTCTCTCATCTGCAAGGGCTGACATTTCGTAGGTTTGTCAGATGCACTACACCCCTTCTGCCAACTGCTGCTTCTTTTTTTTGAAAAAGAAAATGATGCAAAATGCTTCGTCATCTAGACCCTTGCAGCGTTGCAGTAACCAGTGATCAGGTTCGCCAAAAAAAAAAAAATCGTGTCAGGGGGAGAGTTTCAATGGCGCGATCCTATAGAAAAGGATTCAGATTGTAGACCATGCTACTAATTGAGCTTTAAAATGGCAATTTAGATTGCCTAATTCATGTATCCTTCAGCCGTTCGTGTGTGCTGCTGCCGCTCCAAAGCGGTGAACAGGCCTTCCCTGACAAGAGAAACAAATAAAAAATTTCCTCGAAACTGATATAGGTGTAAAATTATCGTCTGTATTTATTGAACAGCTTGACCTTCGGATGCGTTTTTCAGTGACAGAAGTTACATTGGTCAGAAACGAAAAGTTAATTCCACATGTGTAATAGATACCCCCGAGTACATCGCGATGACCTCGTGCAGCAGTCGCACGTTTATCATTCCATCTTGATATTAGAGTCGCTGCACAAGCGTTTGGCGATGCTTCTTATGCTTGTGATTTCAGTTAATGCATGTCCTTGCTTGCTAGCGACTGGAACAGTAAATTTTGGATGCTTGCATTTTTCACGTGAAAATACTTGACAATGCAAAGTGAACTGGGGCTAGTTCATTGAACTAAGCCCTTTCTATTATTCCACATGATGCACATTTTTGTTTGCAGTTAGAGCTCACGATCGAAGCTATATTTCAGGATCGGAGCAGATCCTGCATTGATGCTACAACAAAAATTATAGTACTATATATAATTCTTTGTGATATAATAAGAGGGAGTATGCAGCTACTATTTAGTCGGTTGAAATCTTCTTGAGGTGAGGTCTTTACACCATCTTTGACCATATTCTCCTCATTTCTTTTCTTTCTGATTCATTTTCTCGTTTCCATTCACTTTATTTTCTCTCATCTCTAACAGCTTCTTTTCGAGGAGAATCGCGAAGAGAAAGGAGAGAGAATCCCACCCTGAAGAGAAATGATCTTGGGAATCTATTCGTGATAGGAACCGTGAAGAAAACCGTTAGAGCGCTGAAGGGAACGAAAATCTCTTCACGACGAGAATCTGAGCCCTGAAGAGAAGCCCTTGCCCATGGTCTTAGGCCTTGTGCATATACACTCTATATTAACTCCATTTTCATATCAAAATAATTCAAACTTTTATGTTTCTACCGCGTACAATTCAACAACATTTTAAATCCATAATTTTTTAAATTCAAATTCAAATTCAAACATAAGTTGCACAATCAATGGACCAAATTTCATCCAAAAGCACAAAGTTCATCCAAATTGCTCAAACAAAGAGCGTCACATGCGCTCATTGTCGCCTAACTCCCCATTGCCGCCAAGTTCCCGCCAACATATCCGCCCATTCTTGTAGCCGAGATATGCCCACGCATTGCACTCACATATGATTTTGCTCACAATCAATGCCATTCATGTCCTTGAACATGATCTTATGTTCTTGCTCCATCTTCTTGTTCAGGACCTCCTCGTTCATGACCCTTAACTTCTCCTCCTCAATGGCCACCTTGCATTCCTCGATGGCATTGAACTCCATCCACCTTGCTTACTTGTCCTATTTCCTCTCAACCTCCATTTCTTTCTTTGTTGCGATAATCTCTTGGAGCACCTCCTTGTAAACACCACCCTCTCCTCCTCCCTTCAACCTCTCTTTCTCTTGCTTCCTCCCTAGAGGCCTCTTCCTTAGAGCTTGGAGTGAGACTTCTATCTCTCCCCTCATCATCATCAACATCTTCTACATTGTCAAACTCTGGAGAGGAGGAATTGCTTGACTTCTGCCCCTTTGATGGAGCATCATTGTTCCTTGCTATCCACTTTTGATCGTTCTGGAGCAAGGCATAGCAATGTAGCATGACAAAAGGGCTTGTGCTTTCTTCTTGTCCTTTTGCTTGTACATCTTTTAATTATAGTTGATCTGTGAAATTGAACAAGTCATAAGCAAACAAGGTTGCAAGATGTTAAATTCAAACAAGGTTGCAACAAGTAAATAGTACACTCTTGAATCAAACCCCAATGATGTGAGAGCGAATTGAGTGACCGATTGGATTCACACTTCTTGTTGTGATGATAGTGCTCATGATGCGCTTCTAATAAGTATTATGACTTTGTTCACTCCCTTGAATTGCATCAAGAGTAATACTCTCCCATGCCATGACTAAGGCCTCATCTTCTTGTACCGTGTAATTGGCAGACCTTGAGCCTTTTTTCTTCGTAGGTGGACTAGGATCAACATAAACATCTTCATCTTCATATGACATTGAGAGATAGATATCATCAATGCCAATGGACTCATTCATCATGTTGACAAAGAACGGGCCACCAATTTTCATTGTATCACTACATAATACAGTTGCAACTAAAAAAAATCTAAACAATTTTGACCCAAACATGTACAGATGCATTCAACAATCATGTGGAATTGTAATTTAATTGCAATTCATCAATAAATTTGAAAGGAAAAAAACACAACTTGTCGGCATTGTGCCGAACACCTCCGGTGCATCCACCATTGAAGCGTCGGAGGCGGCGGGAGGAGAGCAGCGGCCGGCGATGGGGTGTACAGGGGTGATAGGGTGCCAGCAGGGGCGGCCAGAGCAGCTGCATGTCCTTGCTTGGTAGTGACTGGAACAGTAAATTTTGGATGCTTGTATTTTTCACGTGAAAATACTTGACAATGCAGAGTGAACTGGGGCTAGTTCATTGAACTAAACCCTTTCTATTATTCCACATGATGCACCTTTTTGTTTGCAGCTCGAGCCCACGATCGAAGCTATATTTCAGGATCGGAGAAGATTGATTCCTACGACAAAAATGGTAGTACTGCATACAATTCTTTGTGATATACTAAGAGGAAGTACGCAGCTACTATCTAGTCGGTTGGAATTTTCTTGAGGTGAGGTCCCTTATAGGCCTTAACCGCAAGAGTGTGGTTGGACTATTCAAAAGGCAAGCAGGCATCAAAGATTTTAATTTTGTTTTGTAATTTGTTTTCATTCACGTGTGAAAAATCAAAATTTTATTTATTTTCCATTCTCTACTTTGTAAGGTTCACATGTCAGTAATTTTTTTTTTTGAAATTAGATATTTTGTTCCTCCTGATTTTTCTAAAATTCATAAAATTTCATCAAAATTTCGATAAAATTTTAATCCTAGCTTGCGTCGACCGACGCCTCAGGTTAGTCAAGCACGCCCAGCCCCGCGCGCGCTGCAGGAAAAGCTCGAGACACACCACGTCCAGGACCGCAGTATTTCAGAGACGTTTAGCACGTTGGCCACAAGGGCTGCATGCCTTTGGCAGCATGCAGAAATGCGGCTGTGATTTGTGACAGCCTGACATGCAGGCAGGCAGCAGGCTTCACGCGCCGAACTGGATGGACAACTCTGCAGTTTGCAATCGCAGCGGTGGGTGAGGTGGGACATCGATTATATACACTGGCGCCGATAAATAAATAATTCAACTACAGAGAATATGGAACATGCCAAAGGGTTCGAGCTCAAATCATGGAACCCGCTATACTGATGCACTTCATGTCAAGAGGGACGGACAAGGTCATTAGAAGAAGGTGAATATAAGTTTCACTAACTTTTTAAATGAGTTATTTTATTTTTCATCTAACACATCTCTCTTCAAGATCACATATTCAGAACAGAGCTACTGACTCTAGGAATCAAGTTAGGATGACATCAACGCAATACAGCAACATAAAACATGAATAGATCAAAATAGCAGAACTAAAGAAAAGTTGTGAGCTACTAAAATAAAAGTTCAGATATATTGACTAAGATTCAACATTGCTATGAATCTTTTAGTAGAAAGAAAATTACAGACTATCCGTAGTTAAAAAAAAACACTTGCGAACTACTCCATCCGTCTCAGTATACAGGGTGCCTTAATTTTTTGCTGGTGTCCCTTGGCGCTTCAATAATTTGCATGCATGCATGATTCATTTTAAAAACATGACGCGAGAACTGGCGACGCTTAGAGGACCTAGGAGAGCTAGCGACACTAGTTGCCCGGGTCGGAGGTGCGAAGCTTAGAGAGCTTGGGAGAGGAGCGACGCGAGCTGCCCGAGGTGGAGGCGTTACGCAACGAGACATGGCATCGCCGCACAATGTGCGTGTTCGTGGGTGTGCCCGAGCTCGTGGAGCTGCGCTCGACGATCTTGACGACAGCGATGTGCGCTTGCCGTTGTCGATGACGGCGACCGCAAGCATCATCGGGGGCTCGCCGAAGTCGACGACGGCGACAAGGAGCAGCAGCGCGGGCTCGCCGAAATCGACAACGGCGACAAGAAGTAGCAGGACCTCCAAATCCGAAGCAAATACCAAACACATCACAATAAGCTACTAAATACAGCACACGCACAAATACACAACAATACTTTGAACATAACAGAAGACAATTACTCATCACAACTACTAAATCATGATAGATTACTGAACATATGCCATATGTGGTTCTTCATGACAAAATAATAGGAGAGCTCTAAAGTGAAGCAGCCTATATTGATAAAGATCAGAGTCAGACCGACGCAAGCAGCCAAGAGTGATGGAGCAGCGCTGATCGACACAGAAGTTGCAGGCACGCAATACAATACCGACGCAACGCATGTGACTCGGCGCACGTACGGCTAACAGCGAGATGGGTTAGGTCGGAGGCTGATCACAGCCGCGAGCCAGGATTTGGTCCGGTCAAGGCCCATCCACACATGCACGCACGGCCATGGTGACGCCTTCGCGCTTAAGGAAGTACAGACACCCAGCCGCAGTTGGCTGGCGTCCGCGCTTGCGTCACTCGTCGTCCCGTGGATATGTTATCTCCCCTGGATATGCCTGCGGCCTACCTCTCTGACCCTCCGGCTTATGTCGTCGACCATTTGTGCCGTGAGGACTTGGTTCTTTTAGTTTAGTTGTGATTCTGAGCTCGTGACATTAAGGTAGTGTTTAGTTTATGGAATGAGACGGGATGGATTTATTCTATTTTTTATATGGTTTGGAGATAGGTGGTTCAGAATCAGTAAATATTTTTCAAATATGTTAGATGAAGTTGAAAAAAATGAGTGGACGGAGCCATCTTAGTTTTCTAATCGCAATCATTAATAAAATGATTAGTGATAATTAGCATGATGTAGTACTAATTAGCATGTTTTAGTGTTAATAGTAATTAATATGGCAGGATTAACGTTGACAAGTGTTAGAACATGTTAATTAGCATATGATTAATTGCTATTATTTGAAAGTAAGATATATAATTTAGTTAATTATTTTTATCCTTCCAACAACAACAAAAAAAGTTAGATCTCCTATCATTCTAACCAAACCAGCAACTTAGTATTCCATCCTAAAAATATAGATAGAATGATCTTATCTAACCACACGCTACCTAAGATTGTACAGGAGTGGTGATGAAGGTGGCAGTTGGAGCGGACAGCACCAAAGCGGAGACTTTTTTAAAATAATATTGTTTTATTAGAAAATTATAAAAATAATAGTTAAAATTATAAAATTATCAGAATAGATACTTATCGGCACTCTCCTACGTGGCAGTGGGTTCGGAGACCTGTCGGCACTCTACGTGCCATCAAGTCTGTGTCGCGCAGATGATATTTAAAGAAAAATTTATAACTTTTTTATATGATCTCGGATGAAGATAATCTTTATATAAAAATTATATCAATAGATGAGATCTATAAATTCATAGTTGAATATTTTTATATTTGAATCTGTTTAGGTGATCAAAAGGTGGCTAGAAGCTTTAGATCTTATTTTTGCAGATCTAAAATTTATAATCATTTTTTGACATGTAAACGGATTCAAATATAAAATTGTTTAATTACAAAGTTATAGATCTTATCTAGAGGTATACTTTTTATATAAAAATCATCTACATCTAAAATTATATGAAAAAGTTATGAATTTTTATTTAAAAACCGTTTGTGGGACATAGGACCTATCGTTCGGCACTCCGCGTGCCGCCATGTACATATTCTTATAATTTTATGATTTCAACTATTTTTTTAATTTTTCAATAAAATGATATTTGTTGGTTGCGGATGACGTTGGTAGGCTTTGCCGCGCCCAGCACAAATTATGTTTCACGCTTCAGTCAAATCTTGATTACCAAATGACAAATAATCCCTAGTAATGTAAGTACTCGAATTAAAAGGAGAACGCCACGGCACACCAAACTGTTATTTCTTCACACTGCACGTATGCTCATGAAAGGATAGTTCCAGTGATCGTCCACCTAAATCAAGGAAAATACGACCAAAGACAGCTATACTGGTAGGGAAAAAAGACAAGCATAGTGGGAAATCGCTTTCTGGCCCCGTTTTTCCTAGGCGAACGAGAGCATCGGCTGGCGACGAGAACAGCCCGTCCTTTTCAGCCTGCAATTTCATACCATAGTCCACCTCAGGAGGAACGAGAACATCGGCTGTGGACGGAAGCGGGCCTACCAACCCCGGAGGATTTGTTCGCCACCGCTGCGGCTCGCGCGCACCCGGGCAAGGTTCAATGCATGCGGATAGCATCCAGGACACGCATGCATGCGTCGTCGAGCTGATCAGGCAGGCACGTGCAGAATGGGGTTATTTTACACAGAAGAGGAGATGAACCTACCTAGTACTGTCCACTGTCTGTCCGCAGGCTGTCTGTAATTAAGTACGTGGGGCGTCGATCGGTATGAACGGCACAAGCTAGCTTGAAAAGTATGCCTGTGTAAATATTCCAAGCATATTCTTTGCGGTCGACAGAGAAGCCTGCACCTGAATGCATTTCTTTAAATAATAATATTTTATTAGAAAATTACAAAAATAGTATTCAAAATCTGATATTTGCAAAAATGAGTAACCATCGGCACGTGAAGTGTTAACTATTCGTGTGTCGACATGTTACGTGGCAGTGGATATTAGGGTCAGTCGACACTCCGACATGTCATATATCCTGTAGATGATATTTTAAAAAAATTCATAACTTTTTTTATATAACCTTAGGTAAATATAATCTTTATATGAAAATTGTACTTATCGATGCTATCTACAATTTTGTAGTTTAGCACTTTTCCATTTTAATCCATTAAGATGATCAAACAATGGTTATCAATTTTAGATTAAAAAAACTAGATCTGGAATTTGTAACTACATTTTGGACATCTAAACAGATTTAAATAGAAAAATATTTAATTATAAAATTGTAGATACATCAATAAGTATAATTTTTATATAAAGATCGTCTCCATCCGAATTCATAAGAAAAAGTTATGAATTTTTCCTTAAATATCATCGACAAGATATATGACTTTTGTCGGCACTCCGCCGACAAGTCATATGAAAAAAGAATATTACTCTAGTATCTACTACCACGTAGTATATTGGCATGTGAAGTGCCAACAGGTAACTATGTCTATAAATATCAGATTTTATGTATTATTTTTGTAATTTTCGAATAAAAGAATACTATTTAAAAAAGTTCCACGTGAATGACATGTGGAAACAGTCCATGGACATTTTGGTTTCAGAAAAAAAAAACAGTTCATTGACAACACCATCGATATTAAGGATATCAAAGAAATGACGCGGCACGCATCACTCATTTCCAAAGCTAGCTGTCCATCGGAGAACAGCGGATCATCACGCGTCACCATTGTGGCGTCGACCATGATCGTGCTCTCAAGTGTCCAGCCTTTTACCTTTTCTTCCGTAGACAACTCCAACGCGCTGTAACATCAAAAATAACTAGTCTACTACATGTAACTAGTCTGAAAACGATCGAAGATCCCACATGTAACTAGTCTGCTACATCGCAGGACCTTCCTGAACACCCGCGGCGAACGACGACACATGAGCACGATCCGCCCGTATCGTGGACTGGGTCGAGGCGGCGCCGGAGCCTACGAGAAATTTAAACAAGCGGAGCCGCCGCCCCTGGCGCGCGCGCGCGCCAGTCAAAACCATAGAGTTTTTCACGGCGACCTCGATGTCCCATTCGCCGAGATCGCACAGAGTAAGTATATTTCCTCCATGAAAAATCTGCCGACTCCCGCCGGTCTTTTGACCCTCGTAGTTGCGCCGGCGCCCTGCGCCTAACAGGTCAGATCCTTTTCCACGGGCGAAGCTTCGCCGCAGCCGGGCGCGTCCTGATCCGAAGCCCACGGGGCGGGGGAGACGACAGGGCGGGCCCACGCGAGGCCCAACCCGCGCAGGCGCAGCCCATATATACGCGCCCACCCAGCTTGGTCGCCAAGGAAAACAGCTCAGCGGCAGCGAGGATTTATATAGCGGCCAGCCGCCTTTCGAAACCGGACACGAGGAAGGAGAGGTTGTCTCTGGAAGCTGGTCGAGCCGAGCGTCCATCCAGCCAGCCGTTGGGGCCTTTAGGGTTTGCTTTGAGGAGGATGGCAACGGTGGCGGCGGAGGGGGGGAGCGGGCGCAGGGACGCGGAGGCGGAGCTGAACCTGCCGCCGGGGTTCCGGTTCCACCCGACGGACGAGGAGCTGGTGGTGCACTACCTCTGCAGGAAGGTGGCGCGGCAGAAGCTGCCGGTGCCCATCATCGCCGAGGTCGATCTCTACAAGTTCGATCCATGGGAGCTGCCCGGTGCGTGCCCCTCTTGGCCTCCCCTGCTTCTTCTTGATTGTCCTGTCTGCTCTGCCGCTCCCTGTTCTTTTCTTTCTTTCTTTTTCATGGCTTGAAAATCTCTTCTTGGTTCAGTATGTTCATGAATTCATCCAAATCTCGGAACACTTCCCTCCAAAAAAAAAAAATCCTCAAATCTTAAGGACCGAACGAATGATATTGCTGACCTTGTGTTCTGTTCGTGCAGAGAAGGCGCTGTTCGGGCGCAAGGAGTGGTATTTCTTCACACCGCGCGACCGCAAGTACCCGAACGGGTCACGCCCCAACCGCGCCGCCGGAAGGGGGTACTGGAAGGCGACGGGCGCCGACAAGCCGATCGCGCCCAAGGGGAGCGCCAGGACGGCGGGCATCAAGAAGGCGCTGGTGTTCTACTCCGGCAAGGCGCCGAGGGGCATCAAGACCGACTGGATCATGCACGAGTACCGTCTTGCTGACGCCGACCGCGCCCCGGGCAAGAAGGGATCCCAGAAGGTGCGGCGACCATTCCATTCCGCAGTTCACACGCCGCGCGTTCCACATTTACTGATGTCTCGTTTGTTGCGTGCTTGCAGTTGGATGAATGGGTGCTGTGCCGGCTGTACAACAAGAAGAACAACTGGGAGAAGATTAAGGTGGAGGAGCAGGTGGCGCACCACCACCGGCAGAACGGGGAGGTCATGGACACGCTCGCCGACACCATGTCCGACAGCTTCCAGACGCACGACTCCGATATCGACAACGCCTCGGGCATGCAGAACAACTTCGGTGGCATGGCGCAGGGGCAGGCCATGAGGAACGGCATCGGCAACGTGACGGTGAAGGAGGACAACGACTGGTTCACGGACCTGAATCTGGACGAGCTGCAGGCGTCTTACATGAACCTGGGCCAGACGGTGAATCCAAATCAGCTGGGCCAGACGGTGAATCTGGCAGCTGGGCAAGACCATGGCTACTTGCAGTCCATGAGCTCGCCGCAGATGAAGATATGGCAGACAATCTTGCCGCCATTCTGAGAATTGAGATTGAGATGGAAGAGGCAAGAGATGTAAATAAGGGGAGACGAGGAGTGACTAGACAGGACTAGAAAGAACAAGTATGAAGTTTGGAGGATATGATTCTGCAACTGTTGATGTAGGCTTGCAATGTTTATTCTTTTGTTGGATCTATGCATTTAGTAATGCGCAAAAACATTCCCCTTTGCCCTTATTCAGGAAATCATAAAGTTACTGTTGTCATACGGTCAGCCTGAACTGAAATTTGTCTATGATGATTCTACACAACATTTGGTTTTTATCTGATATTGGTACGGCGGTTTCAGGATGATGAAGTGGTACACCATTCAGTGCAGGGATAAATAGAGTACACCATCTGACCATCGTAGTGTTCGAAGTCTATCGTAAGGCCATCTTGTGATTTTAGGCGCGGTTTATTTTCTGCTTCTACTACTTTTAAAAATCAGGAATTAGAATAAACGGGGTTTGGAGAAGTGACTTCTAAGAGTCAGAAGTCTATTTCTGAGAAAAATAAATTAAAGTTAAGGAGCTCGTTAGAATATGTTTTTTTCTAAAAAGTTAAAAATTTATTTAGAAACCAACAACCTATTTTTAAAAACAGTTTTTAAAAAAAAATTCAAAAACAAATGTCTAAACAAATAGATCCATACAGTGGGATTACCTCATTCCTCATCTTTCTAATAGCCTTTGCATAAGAGGGATGAAGTGATGTTGACCAATTCCATTTCTCAAACTGGGAGTTAGGATGGGATGGTCCATTCACTCTTTTATTTCTAAAACCAAACACACCTAATACTAGCCTTGTCAATTGTCACCTGTCATGACCCATATGAGTTAGAGACTATTTGGTCGGGTTTCTGCAAGTTATTATTTCTTCAAAAGTCTATTGCTAAGTAAAAGATTGTTTCTTATTTTTATAATAGTAAAGGTTATTTCTGTGAAAAAATAGTAAAGACTACTTTTATTTCTCAGAAACTATAGTCAGAAGCTAGCAAAAATAAGATGTTTGTTTAGGTAACAAATAGACATAAGTATGACATGCAGCCGGACATAAGTAAGACATGCCTGTAAGTTGCACACAGAAAAGTGCTACGATTTGTGCCCAGAAATGTGTCTCTATCTATATCTATCATCGACATAATTTAAAGCAACTTGCATCTGGTTGCGCGTAACTTCTGAAGTACATATCAGAAGAGCTCAGGCGTGTGAGAAGATAGTATATGTTAATGAGCCAGTTGCAATTAGCATCAGTATATCCTCTAGAATATATATAATAGAAGGGTCTTCAGAGCGTACAAGGATAAGTTGTTTGACTTAGACCATATTCTAAGCCACTAGCCACTAGGCATAATTGAAGCCACAAGGTAGCAACAAAAAGGTACCTGATACATTAGATTTGTTTAGATATCAGGTGAGCTCTATCGTCAGAACGAACTGGTGAAGAATCTCCATTGATTAATAGCAGGCTAGCGGCAACCAGATCCCAGCTTCAAATCCAATGTTCTCTTGTTGTCAGATTCTTCATATGCACATGTATAGGAGTAATATTATCAGAAAGGTTGCAATGACTGCATCGGTGCAATAAACCCTAGATAAAAGAAAAGAAATACACAGCCGTGCAAGATGCATCGTCTAAAAGAACAAGATAATACCAAATTGCACTACTGTATCTGCATTTCTGCAATGGGATCAATGGTAACTGAAATGGTTATATGATAAGCCAGTGGAGTCTGTAAACAATGGAATTGCTGAAATTGAAACATGCTAATATTGAATATAAGCGACAGTTTTGTGTTTCAAGCCACACAAAATTAGAGGAAGTATGAACATGGTGTAAACTGCTTATAATTTTGAGTTCCAGGGCAGGTCGCAAGCACGGTCCTGCACAACAGCAGTTGGGTAGACACGCCTACTAAGACCACCTGCTCGTAAACAGAGACTTAAGATCACTTGCCCTCGCAGTGTCCTCGGGCAGCCCAATTCTGGGAGCAGCTAGGCTGCCCCAGTACTGACCTCCTTGGAATCCACTGCCTAACGGATCTCTGGATAGTATTTGCACCTTTGTTTTGGACATCTAGGAAACAAGAAATGGCGAACTATTCATATCACAAACCTATATCATTACCATACTGACAATCTGTTCTTTGTTTTTCCATCCCATTTTCCTGATTTTCTTTTGCAAAATGACCTGTACAGCCTCTTAAATATTAATGGAAGTGTTCAGTTGGACATAAACCCTCCATGGCCTGGCAAATATTTGTGCACCTATTATTGAACATGTAGTCAATACAAACTACAAACTACTTATGAAGAAATACAGCAAACCACGCACATCCACCTATGTTCGAACAAGTTAATAATGGATTAGCATTGTAATTCTGATCTCCAACTAATCAATCAAGTGACAAATAACTAGGCAACACATACAGTAGCCTCCATTTTCTGTGCAGCCAAAAAGTCCCTTCGAATTTTAGCAATTCTTCAGGAATAACAATAAGCACCCTCCTATACTGTTTCATTTCATTTTATGAATCGACTTTCAGAGGTAACCTTAACCTTATCGCTTTCTGGGAAGTCTGAGAGAGACTGAACCACCCTTAGAGCAAACCGAAGCTGACGCCTTGGCAAGCTCTCTGCCTGCGAGCCAAGCCTGTATTATTGCTTTAGTCTTTTGCTCTGATGAAAAGCCCTTAGCTTTCATCTCTTCATAATGCCAAATGTAAAGAGTACAAAGTATTACCAAATATGCATATTCTTACCACTTAGTCTCTCTTTTGTTGTGGTTCCTCCTTCTCCACTATCACTATCTCTTCTGAACAACCCATGCAAGAGCTTTCTCCATTTGCATGCTTTATGTCAAATGTAATGAGTCACCCTTTGTCACATGGGCTTCTCCCCCTTTGTAAATCTTACCATCCCTAGGCATCTTCTTTCTCCACTAGGTATACCTCTTGATCGTTTTGTGTGTTGGTTTGGTCATCAAACTTCTCTTCCTTTGTCAACAATCTCAAAAAGAGCTACAAACACATGTTAACCTCGAGAAAGAGCGTTAGAGCATATGAGAGATATACCAAGAGGGTTAGAGCATGCGATCCATACGAAATGATACCAATTTAATAGATATATCAATTGTAAGGATATGAGACATTGATATCGATTGAAAAAGACAAACAAAGATTATAATTAATGAAACACATAATATGATTTAAACTCCCCTATATGTGTGCATACTTATGATAAAAGAGAGATATATGCACAACTAGATAATTATGTCAAGATAGAAGTTTAAGCTATTATGCATGAAGGTAGCTTAAATATAGAAATGAATTGATAATGATGCCAATTGTAAAGAGCACAAAGACTTTAAGTATTGCATACCTTCGATAACGTGTTAATTGCTCTATAAGACTACAAAAGATATAACATATGTCAGTCTCAAAATCATAACCCATAGAATATACTCCTCTTAGATGAGTGCATACAAATGTTAAATACATTAGAGAGATATACACTAGTTTTTTAAAACAATAGGGATTTATCCTTTTTTTTCTTTGGATGAGATTTAGGTATATGATGATCATAATCTTCATTGAAACGTCCAATCTTGTATACTTGGTTTTTTTATTTTAACCTTCACTTCATCTTGTGAGCCAAATCTCCAAATCCTAGAGACGACTTATGGACTTAAAAGTCTTCTTTACAACACAAACCAATTGGGGTCCTTTCGTGTTGATCATGACTTCCTTAGGCACCCAGATGGGTTGGTTCTACCTCCGATCTTTTCTCCCAACCATGTGTGCAGCCACCTTGCCATTGTACTTCTTCTTGAGCTTGTAGTGGTTACTTTTGACCTTGATTTTGTAGTTAGGCTTAGTGTAGAGGTTGGAGGTCTTGTTAGAGATGGTCATCGTCTTCTTCTTCTCCTTGGTCTCTTTCTTGACTTGCTTGCATTGGAAAGACTTGTGGCTTTTTTTATGGCACTTGAAGCATGTCACGGTTGACCCCTTCGCAAACTTGTTCGCCATAGTTGCACGATTATCTTGATGAAGTTGGACATGATTTCTACCCTTTAGTCTTGTGAAAGTATCTAGGCCCCTAAATTATGTTTTGGTAATTAATGACAATATATCTTTGTGGACTAAATTGGTTAATTGAGTGGTGAAAAGGTTAGCCACGAAGATGTTGCGAAGCTAGGAAAATGCATGCGTGGAAGGCATAAAAAGGGTAGCTCAAGGCAAAGGTATTTTTATAGGGTATTTTATTTTTGTCGGTCAAAGGTGTCTAGAGAAGAAAATGACCGGATTGATAGGATAAATGCTGTACTATAAAGAGGGGTTGGTGTATGTTTACTTGATATCTCTATAGTGTCATTTGCTGAAACTTGCATTCATATAGAGATTGAATTTCTTAGCTTCTAAAGAACCCCAAGTTTTTGCTGCTTCTGAGTTCTCTGTTCTTGGCGGTCTGACCGTGCCTCTGGCCGGTCTGACCGCTGTATAGAGTTGTCAGCCTCTCTTGTTTGTCGGTCTGATCGGTCATGTTGCTCGGTCTGACCGTCCTGGCGCAGAAGGTTTTGGGCTATGACGGTCTGACCGATTGGGTATGTGGTCTGACCGTAGTGGTCCATGGTCCAACTGTGAAGGTCTGCGGCCCGACCACCATCCTGTGTCCGAAGTCAATATAACCGTTGGGAAGTCAGCGGTCTGACCGGGAGTTTGCCTGCGGTCTGACCGCCAAGGTTGCGTGTGTGTCAGAACGGCTGTAACGGTCGAATTTAATGTGAAGGCTATATATATGAGGGTGGCTGGACCTTGTGAGCTCTCTCTTGCAATATAGTCATTCAATACACACACTTGAAGCTCTTGACTTCCTCTTCTCCCTCTCTTGATTTAGTGTTGCATCCTTGAGAGGTTTGAGAGCTTTTAGTGCATAATTTCAAGAATTTGAGCATTTGTGCATTAGTAATTCTTCAAGCAAGCGACATCGGTTTTTTACTCTTGAAGGTTGCCGCCTCCTAGACGGCTTGGAGATTGTAACACCGTCGAGCTTTTCAAGAAGATTGTGAAGAAGCCGCGGTGGTGATTGTGAGAGGTTTGAGCACACCTTGCCGGAGTGGCAAAGTGCATCCCTAGTGAAATCGAGGTTTGAGTAGTTCTTGTCAATTCTGGTTTAAGATCAAGTTGCTCGGTGTGAGCCTTTTCTCTTAGAGAATTGCAAACTTGATAGAGAAGCGGATTGTAGTTTGAACTCACCTCAACGTGGATTAGGGGTGATCGGCAAATCACCGAGACCACGGGAAAAACTCCTTTGTGTACCTTTGAGCTATTTACTTTATTGTTGAGCTATTTACCCTTCATGCAATTTACTTAAAGCATTTTATCTTCTTAGACCTTGAATTGTTGTATGTCACCCTAGGATTGTAAAACCTTGATATAGCTCTAGATGTCTTTTATATTGCTTTAGTGATCATAAGTTTAATTTCGCAAGTTTTCTTGATCGTTTTGCATTTTTTTTAAACCGCCTATTCACCCCCCCTCTAGCCGGTATCCTTGATCCTACATCAAAGTGTTGAGCATTACCGATATCTATCCCAATCTCAGATATCACAACTCACTAGGCGGTGAAGCATAACCAATCAAAATAAGACGGAGTCTCAAATGCCACTTGAATGATGAATCCTTATGAAAGGTGTGAGCCCCGACTCTGATAACACTTATAGGGATCGGTGACATCCTAAGAGATGGGTGAGTTAGGACATTTAGAAACCTAACCGGCTCCAAAAACTTTATAAGATAAACATATCTCAATTTTTATCTAAATGTGTTTTAGATTTATCTAGTGTATCTACTCTACCAGTCAAAAGAGTTTTGCAACATATAGCCAATCTTAGAAAACTACTCTAGAAAGATAAATGCACAAAGGTAAATTGCAAATATGTAAATGCAGAAACGTAAATAAGGTAGAGAGAACAAACTCGACACAAGAGTTTTTTTTATCCCGTGGTATCGATAATATAAATACCACCCCTAGTCGATGTTGGAGCTCTATCAAGGATATGCTCCCAATCGTTAAGACTCTTCTGATCACGGCTCTTGAGTCACCAAGTCACAAAGATAATGCCTCAATCCGGATGTGCCACCAAACTACAAAGGCAAGGTCTCACTACTAGCCTCTGTCCCGGTCAGTTGTTGTCTTTTTCACTTCAGAGCTTGAGCCATAAAGATAAGGATCTTCATGCCCCCGTACACGTGTCTTGCAGTCACTCCACACCAAGTCGGAGGATCAACAAGCTTGAGCAACTCCAGCTCAAGGTGCCGAGGTACCACCCAGTACAAGTTAGGATCACTCCTTGATCCACTCTCTATGCAGTAATCATCTAGCAACGCTCTCTCTAGACCTATAAGCATTAATCACTAATTAAACACGTGCTTTAATTGCCTTGGATGATTGTACTAAATATTTCGGTGTATTGGATGTCTTCTCAAGTATGTATAAGTTTCATTTAGACTTTAGTAGCATGTCACACCTTCAAAAGACTGAGTGAAGGGTATTTATAGCCTCAAATTCGTACACTAGCCTTTAACCCAACGACTCAGAAAATATATACTTAACATACATGTTAGTCTTATTAACTATGTTATCATTAATCACTAACATTACAATCATGACGTAATATGATCATTTTCGCTACACACATGAGGGGGCAACTTCGACAACCAACCCCTGAGCTAAAACTTATGTTCACCTGGGGTCCAAGTGGTTGATCAGACCACGACCATGGCCATGTGGTAAAATCACTTAGTCTCCCGCATCCCTAGGGGAGTTTAGGGCTGCTATCGATGCAAAAAATAGAGATCCTCTGTTCTATGAGCCTAAACCAGCAAAGGCCCACTATCAATAGATATTATCAAAAGTTGATTCTAACACGCACGTCCAACAGGGCTTGCACGACTAGTTCCTTGATCGCGGAAGAAAACCCCATGATCAACCCTTGTTAGTCGTGGGACATGTATTCACCTAACCAGTCTAATATCATTTAATGCTACACACTCAAGTATTTTCTTTTCCTAGACACCTGCTTTTGGCAAACGAAGTTGTAGCCGATGTAATGGTGCAATGGTCCGTCTCATAGCAATTAATGCTACAGGATGATCTTGTAGGTAGGTACAATGGTTTCATAAGTGGACGTGACAGCATGCGACTGATGAGATAGGACGCACAAGATAACCAGACAAACTAAGTATACCCACTCTCCATAATAATAACCTCGTAGTAGGGGTATTTAGCATGAATAAGACTATCATAATATAAATATATATTATTTATGTATACGTCACTACTTCTACTATATGAAGAAAGAAGGACCAAACTTAGACATAACTCTTTTTACACAAGATAACCAGACATAACTCTCTTACTATAAAAAGCTCAGAGCGGTCGATCTCGGGTCTCAAAGTCTCAAGACACCTGCAGCTGCAATGCCAGTTTAGCTTTCACATAATCACATGCTCCCTCAAGTGTCATAAATATTGTGGTTTTAAAATATATCATTATAAATCTAGTATTTGAAAACATAATATTATATTTTTTTGATTTTGGATCCATACCCTTACAAATGTTTTGAAAATTGAATCATACAATTAGAAATCTTCGAAATTTAAATTTATGATATTATACATCTCTGAAATTAGATCATACTATTACGAGATGTGTCTAATTTATAATGATAATAGTCTGGATATAATTTTATAATATTTGTAATAATATATTTTTAAATAACCGATTTGTAATGTCATATTTCAAAATCACAATGTTTATAATAACATGAATGTAATTAACCCCACCAAATATAAAGTTTGTTGGTAGAGAGGTGGGTAGATGACAACAGGTAGAGAGTCCTTTTATGGTTAGCACTCGGTAGGATTGGAGGAGAAACTCCATGGCATGGTTCTCTTCCTCCCACTTCCTGAGGCGACGAAGCCCAACCCCACCATTCCGTCCCGCCACGACCTCTCACCTCCACAGCCTAGTCGCCCTCCTCCTGAGGCACCAAGACAGGAGGCGCCAGCTCCTTCAAATACACGCCCAGCTCGTCGCCCACCAGGTGTTCGACCGAAGTCCCGCGCCGTGGCGCGCCCGCGCCCTCCTCAAGGCCTACTCTCACGGCCCTTTTCCCCAAGAAGCTTTGCACGTCTTCAGGCACGCGCGTCGGCACCTGGCTGATGACACATTCGCCTTCGCCTTCGCACTCAAGGCCTGCGCAGGTCTAGGGTGGCCGCGAGCCGGCGCACAGCTCCACGGGCTCGTGGTCCGGAAGGGGTTTGAATTCCATACCTACGTGCACACTGCCCTTGTCAATGTGTACGTCGTGTGCGGGCGTTTGGTGGAAGCCCGAACGGCGTTCGATGAAATGCCCGTGAAGAATGCGGTTTCCTGGAATGTGATGATCACTGGCTTCGCCGCATGGGGTGAGGTTGAGTATGCGAGGCTTCTGTTTGAGCGGATGCCCTGCAGGAATGTTGTCTCGTGGACCGGGCTGATAGATGGATACACACGCGCTTGTTTTTTTGCGGAGGCTGTTGCCCTTTTCTGCCGCATGATGGCAGGAGGCATTAGCCCGAGCGAGATAACTGTGTTAGCAGTTGTTCCTGCGATATCTAATCTTGGAGGGGTCCTTATGGGTGAGATGCTGCATGGCTATTGTGAGAAGAAGGGTCTTGTGTCAGATGTCCGGGTCGGGAATTCCCTCATAGACTTGTATGCTAAGATTGGTTCTATCCAAAGCTCCCTAAAGGTGTTCAATGAAATGCTGGATAGAAGAAACTTGGTGTCATGGACATCTATAATTTCAGGTTTTGCAATGCATGGACTGTCAATTGAGGCAGTTGAGCTGTTAGCAGAGATGAGAAGATCAGGGATTAGGCCCAACAGAATCACCTTTCTGAGTGTCCTCAATGCTTGCAGCCATGGGGGGCTGGTGGAGCAAGGACTAGCGTTTTTCAAAAGCATGGTTTATGAGTATAATATGAATCCAGAGGTCAAGCATTTTGGGTGTATCATAGACATGCTAGGTAGGGCTGGACGGTTGTGTGAGGCTGAGCAAATAATAGGAGGGTTGCCTATGGAGGTTAATGTAGTTGTATGGAGGATACTGTTGGGTTGTTGCAGTAAGTATGGAGAAGTGGAGATGGGGCAGAGGGCGATAAAGAAGATACTAGAGTTAGAAAGAGAATCCGGAGGTGATTTTGCAGTGTTATCCAATATGCTTAATGAGCTTGGTAGGTTCAGAGATGCTGAACAAGCACGAAAGCTAGTAGATGAGAGGAAAACTCTTAAGGTGCCTGGCCTTGCTTTGGTTGGTGACACTCGGTAGTTAACATCAGTTGTTATGTCTGATAAGAACCAAGCCTTGGGGAGAAGCTCTCTCAAATTTTGTTGCAAAATCACCACCTTATAATTCTCTCCCTGCAGTATACCAATTTTTTATAAGATCTGCTGACCTAACGGTGGGTTATTGCATTCTTTTATCTTTTTATCTTCCATGCAACAAAGTAAAATTAAAAGGTTCATTTTTCTCGTCTGCTAAATCTATTGTCATGAATGATATGACCTCAATATGTAAACTCAGTCCTCTCCTTGTGCGCTATTCTCTCTTTTTTTTTGGTATCTTCTTAATAGGAATCAATAGCTTGATGTATTTGTTCATTTGTTACCACATTCAAAATGACTGCTTTGCAGTATTGTTTCTTTCTTCTTTACTTATTGTATGATCCCTTGCAGGAAGTAGGTGACCTGAGTGACATGTCCATTTCTTGCACCTCTTTAATTGGCTCACAGTTCCTGGAACAATTCAGTTCGCTATCGACATTGTAATGATGGAAGCTATAAAAAGGTTTCATGCCCATCTCATTGTTTCTGGCCTGCACAGCTGCCAGTATGCTATGTCCAAGGTTATCATATCTTATGCTCTTCAGCAACCAGATCTTATTTTTACTCAAAGCATTTGAACAGATTGAATCACCACCAACTTTTCTTTGGAATATCATACTTATGGGTCTTGCACAGAGTGATGCACCAAAAGATGTCATTTCATTCTACAAGAAGGCTCGGGAAAAAGGTATGGGGCCAGACAACCTGACATTTCCTTTTGTATTGAAGGCTTGTGCAAAAGTTTGTGTTCTCAAGGGAAACAGATGCATAGCCATGTAACAAAACTTGGGTTTCTGCTGGATATCTTTGTTTCCAATTCGCTGATTCATCTATATGCTGCTTGTGGTGATCTGTTCTGTGCAAGATCTATCTTTGACGAGATGGTAGTTAAGGACGCCGTGTCCTGGAATTCTTTGATCTGTGGATACAGCCAGCAGGCCCAGCACAATAGATTAAAAGAGGTTTTAACATTATTCAAGTCAATGCAGAATGAAGGAGTGAAAGCTGATAAGGTTACAATGGTCAAGGTGATTTCAGCGTGCACTAGGAGATTGGAGCGTGCCAGATTGCATGATTAGGTACATAGATGATTATTTTATTAAGGTAGATGTGTACTTTGGAAATACTTTGATCGATTACTATGGTAGAAGTGGGCAGCTGCAATCAGCTGAAAAGGTTTTCTTTCACATGAAGGATAATATCACCGTGACACTAATACAATTATCACTGCATATGCAAAAGGATGAGATCTGGTCTCAGCGAGGAAAATATTCAATCAGATTCCTAACAAAGATTTGATTTCATTGAGTTCTATGACATGCGGATACTCAGAGGCTAGTCACTTCTCTGATGCTCTGGAGATTTTCAGGCATATGCGAAGAGCCAAAGTGAAACCAGATGCTGTTGTCATTGCCAGTGTACTTTCTGCGTGTGCGCACTTGGGTGTACTTGATCTCGGTAAGTGGATTCATGACTATGTGAAAAGAAACAAGATCAAAGCTGACGTCATTCTGGAAAACTCCCACTCCCTGATTGACAAGTATGCAAAGTGTGGGAGTGCGCAGGAAGCATTACATGTGTTCAAAGAAATGAAAGAGAAGGACACCTTGTTATGGAACTCGATCATTATAGGACTAGCAAACAATGGGTTTGAGGATGATGCTCTGAACGTTTTTCATGATATGCTCGCTGAAGGTTTCGGACCGAATGAGGTTAATTTCATCGGCGTGCTGATCGCTTGCAGTAACAGGAAACTTGTTCAGGAAGGGCTTGATCACTTTGAAAGCATGAAATCCGCTCGCAACCTAGAACTGCAAATGAAGCATTATGGATGCGTCGTCGACCTCCTTGGTCGTGCCGGTCAGTTGGAGAAGGCATTGAGCTTCATCGCTGAGATGCCCATAGCCCCTGACCCTGTGGTTTGGAGGATACTGCTGGGAGCGTGCAAGACACATGCTAATGTGGCTGTTGACGAGGTGATCACCAAGAAGCTCAGTGGCATGGACCCTGATAACAGCGGGAAGTACACGCTGTTGAGCAATACATATGCGAGTGCTGATAGATGGAGCGACGCCATGGACGTCAGGCGATGGATGGCTGACACTGATGCGAGGTAATCACCCGGTTGCAGTGTAGGGATACGTAGGGATACTTGGTTGCATCACTTGCCATGCATTATGAGGCCCAGTTTTGTAAGCGTCGCTGGCGCTGTTGTGACAATCCCGCGACTGTCGTCGTACCTACTGCATAAAGGATTGTAGTTCATCAATAGCTGTGTGAATATATAGCATCATCCCCAATTCTGTCAATTCTCCAATAAAACTGTCATTCTTACTGAGAAGGATTGATTATTTCGTAGGAACGCAATAGACGGATTCTTTTTTTTTTTAGTTTTGGAGCTTTCGCTCCCCACTTCATTACGAAGCAGAGTACTTACCGAACCATGATAAAATAAAATAAAAATATTCTGGCAAAAGGTAAAAGAACATCCTAAACCTAATACTACATGCCATGGAACAAAACCAACAGAATGGCAGGAGCACGATCTACTAACCATCGTGTGGTACGGACCACTCAGGCGTCCAAACTCAATCAACACAAGCACCAGCACCCACATGCATGTTATCCAGACGAATACACAAGGCCTCACATGCATGTTGTCCATTAATTCTTGCAGAGAAGATTGAATTAGATCATATTTAACAATGCACGTTGGAGGAGAGTTAATCGAGGAAAAAGATAAAAAGGTCAAGTACTAGTTAGTGCAAAAGAGATTGCCTCACATACAATTAGCGGACTCGCCGGATTGGATTTGAAGTACTGCTTAGTCTGGTTGAACGTTATCACTTGCTCATGCATTGCGCATGAGTATGGACTACGTCCCTTTTTGCTTTTCATTTAGGATATCACTATGGTCTCGAATAAACATGTTTGACTATACTTTTCACAAATATTTCTAAGTAAAATTTGATAAACATTTGACAAATGAATTAGTGTAATTTTTATGAGCTCATGTAATATAACTCAACTTGTCGTGTACCTCTGACCTCGGAATTCAAAGTCCTGCTCTCCCGAGCCGCACACTGGAATGTCTAGATCAATTTTCAATGGTCTTACTAATAGCCAAGTCAACAGTCAAGGCGTTGTGTTCGACGATTACATTCTGGTTTGTCACCTAAATTAAGATCTTGTTTGACACAGCTTTTTTTTGTTGGATTCTGAAGGATTCTGCAGAAGTTGTACCAAACGATAGGATTCTACAGTAGATTATCAGTAAGCAAATTTTGAAAATAAACTGTATAATTCAAAGAAGCAGAATCTAATTTTCACAGAATTCTCAAAAAACGAATTATGCACACGTATAAACTGAGACAAACAGGATCTAAAGAGACCAAGAAAGATGATCAACGGGTGCAACTTTACCGTCTCATCACTCCAACAGTCTCTCTCTAGACTAGGGTGGCAGCAGGTGAACCTAGAGCCTAGAGGAAAGGTCGGTGGAGAGAGAAGGCCTACTCCATCCTGCGCGTAGCTACCCCTGCATGTTCTCGTAACAAGGGGGTCAGCACGTGCAGTGCACTCTAACGAACGGAAAGTCAACTCCATCCAGCGCGTAGTCACCTGTTCTAGTAACAAACAAACCGCGCGGCAAATCTATTAAAGCCTTGCACTGGAGCCCCGATCCGAGATCAGCTACGCGTTCACGTACATATAATAGGTGATGAAGATGGGCGGCGCTGGAGGTGTGCGAGAGTTGGACGGTCCGGTGGCGACGGCCGGCACGCCGGGGAGGGAGAAGTCGAAGGAGAGGCGGGGCAGGGCGGGCGCCGTACTCCTCGTCTGCCTGATGTCGCTGCCGTTCCTCGCGATCCTCCTCCACGGGCGGGAGAGCGCGGCAACGGTTTGGCGGAGCGCTGGCGCCAAGCTGAGCGCGGCGATGAGTGAAGGTATACACTTCAAACTGGTCACTCGTCTCCTTGCGATCCTCGTGCCATGTACAAACGTAAGCTTAGTGAGCTGAGCGCGAGAATATTAATTTTAATCTGATCAAATCCATATGCATTATTGATCGTTTCGAGTCAAGTTGGGGATCGGCAATTACGTTGATCTTGACCTGAATATATGTCGTATTAGTTTTGCTCGTGATTATATGTACACCTTTCACGCCATCATGTCATCTCGATCACTCACGAAGTTGTACTGTTTTGTTTATATCGTCCAGGGTGTATGAACGCTTCTCATGCCAGCACCAGCACGACGGGTGCAACTACCAAGGCCGACGAGCTCCTCGGCGGCCTGCTCGCGCCCGGCTTCGACCGCCGCGCGTGCCTGAGCCGGTACCAATCCGCGCAGTACTACAAGTACTTCCCTTACGCGCCGTCCCCGTACCTCCTACACAAGCTGCGTGCCTACGAGGCTCGGCACAAGAAGTGCGCCCCCGGCACGCCGCTCTACGCCAAGTCCGTCGCCCAGCTCCGGTCCGGCCGCAGCACCGAGGCCATGGAGTGTAACTACCTCGTCTGGCTCCCCTACGAAGGCCTTGGCAACCGCATGCTGTCGATGCTCAGCGGCTTCGTCTACGCGCTCCTCACCGACCGCGTCCTCCTCGTTGACTTGCCCCAAGACTCCACCGACCTCTTCTGCGAGCCGTTCCCGGATACGACATGGGTGCTCCCGCCGGACTTCCCCGTCGCCAACCTGTTCCGGCTCGGGGTGAACCCCGACCAATCGTACAGGAACCTCCTCGGCAAGAAGAAGATCGTGAAGGACCCGGCGAACGCGACGGTGCAGTCCGTGCCACCGTACGTGTACTTGAGCCTGGCGCACAATATTGAGTTCATGGACAACCTGTTCTTCTGCAGCGACGACCAGCTCGTGCTCGCGAAGGTGAACTGGCTGCTGCTGTTCAGTGACCTCTACTTCGTGCCGTCGCTGTACTCGATGGCAGAGTTCCGGGGCGAGCTCCAACGGCTGTTCCCAGCCAAGGAGAGCGTGTCCCATCTCCTTGCCCGGTACTTGTTCCACCCTTCCAACACCGTGTGGGGCTTGGTCACGAGGTACTACCACTCGTACCTGGCTCAGGCAAGCCAGAGGATCGGCGTACAGATCAGGATATTCCCCTTTTCTACCATCCCGGTCGATGACATGTACAACCAAATCCTCGCGTGCTCCCGGCAGGAGCATATACTGCCGGAAATCGATGGTGACGAGGCGGCGGTGACCGGCAACCTCAGCACGACGAACGGCGACAATGGTGCGGCGGCAGCCGGCTCCAAGGCCATCTTGGTCGCGTCTCTGTACGCCGACTACTACGAGAGGATCCGGTCGACGTACTACGAGCACGCAGCCAAGGGAGGCGTAAGGGTCGGCGTGTTCCAGCCGAGCCACGAGGAGCGGCAGGCGACGGGGAAGCTGGAGCACAACCAGAAGGCGCTCACGGAGATCTACCTGCTCAGCTTCTCCGAAGTGCTGCTCACGTCCGGGATGTCCACGTTCGGGTACATGAGCAGCAGCCTCGCGGGCCTCCGGCCGACGGTTCTGCACACTGCGTTTCACCACAAGGTTCCCAAGACGCCGTGCATGCGAGCCGTGTCCATGGAGCCGTGCAACCTCACGCCGCCCAGCGTGAAATGCCAGGGCACGGCCGTGGACAAGGACCTGGCCCGGCACGTTAACAACTGTGAGGATGATCACAGAGGGATTAAGTTGTTTGATTAGGCATTGTTGATTTTCCTTCGCTGTTTCTACGAGCTTGATCTTTTCGAAGAAAGGGACTTGAATCAAAAGCTACTGAACCATGGCAGGAAGCTGACCATGGCAGGAAACTTGGTGAATAAAAATTGACAGATAAGTGCCACCAATGTCAACAACTCTTAAAGGAATAATCCAAAACATTTAGGACACGCAAATCTCATTTTAAAGGTGAAAATTCAAGACGGCAGTAACTCTACCAAGGTCTATGATAGGGTTGGAGAGAAGGCTAGGCAGCAGAACTATATCTCTATCATGCAAGCAATATTCAGCGCTTCCCACCACCGCCACCGATCTTCGGGCCTTTGGAACCCTTCGGCGCAGCGCTCTTGGTTTGTGTCTTCTGAGATTTCGACACCTCTGCCTTCTTTGCCTTTTTTTCATCCTTGGTTTTCTTAATGCGCTCCTTGATCTCACTGCAAATGTAAACACATCACATAAACACATTAGCTGGGCCATAAAAAAGGTACAAACTACTCTAAGCGAATCAAATTCTGAAGCTAAGTGACTGGAAGGGGAAAATTCAATATTAGACATGACCAACGACAATTACAACAAAATTGACAAGTTTGTACAACAGCTAATAACAGCAATATCAGCTTTACAAATAGAGATACCCAGATCAAAATTGTATGGTATAGTTCTGTAGAAGATGAAAAATGTACCGCAGAGCAGCCTCTCTAGCAGCATCACGAACTTCAGGCTTCTCACTTCTCTTCTTTTGGATAACTTCCAAAGTGGCACCAACAATTGACCGTGAGTATGGCTTCTTGGTGGTGCGACGCCTCTTCCTGACAGCTTCAGCATGAATGTCCTGCAGTTACACATTTAATAACAGCCTCGTAAAGAATAAAACAGCATGGTAGAAACAAATCGGTAATGGTATGGCTGGGTCCAAAACTAACAAGACGGGTGAGTTGTACCAGTCATTGAATAAAACTCAACTCAACCAAACTTCGTATCTAAGTTTGTAACAAAAAAAGACATTTCACTTCATTTTGGAAATCAAATATGTGTAGTGGTAATCAACTAATCATTTCAAAACAGGGGGGAACACCATACGATAAATGTTCAGGCTACCTCAAAATAATATTTACATTGCTTATGAAGCTTACTTTTGCTTCCCACACAGAATAACTTATATCTAAACAAAACCATCATATTAAGTTCTTAACGATATTTCAGGAGTATAAAATTACCGAATCCATTATCTAGCCAAATACATGGGTGGAGAGTACAACATGTAGGACTTAACAACTAAAACTAAATACCTTCTTGTGCTGCTTCCTGTACATAGCTGTCCAGGTAAGCTTAGCAGGCTTCAGGCGGTTGTGGAAGTAACGCTTGCATTTTGAGTTGGCGAAGAGGAAAACCTGCAGAAGCAAAAACCCGAATCTGTAAGATAAACATCCAAGTAGTACTTGTATTAATGACCTCCAACATCAGCAGGGGGTTACCTGGGAATCGGCACGAATGAACCTGATTCCCTTCCCTGGATATATCTTCTGGCCACTAAAACGGCAAAGTTCAGTCCTGCAAGCCAAGAAAGGAGTGACTTGAGATCATCATGGTCAAGTTGGAATAATGCTATAGTTAACATCAAGTACAAAATAAAGGTGTTTAATTCACAAAAACCATCAACAACACATTGCAACAATTTAATCACATAAATTAACTTACTTCAGAACCATCTTGTCAGTCTTAGGGAACTTTCACAAGCTCCTGCCTGGATGCCACAAGCAAAATACAACAGAATATATATAAGCTTGTTCAATCTTTAAACAACAGTGTGAAAACAAAAAAAAATGTAGCAACAACCAAGAAATTAAGCAACCAACTTAAAATACACAAAGTAGTTTGCACTGCAAAGCAAGTACCCATGTTGATCTCGCTCGCTATAGATTTGGTTACCTCTTAGAGCATCTTTAACCGACCCCTCAAATTTGGCTCTCTATTCTTATATAGAGAGAGCTCTCTATCCAGATTTCACTCCCTATTTATCAGCACACTCCAACTGACTCATTAAATCTCGCTCTCTAAATTTCACCCCATTATATTTTATTAGTATCCTATAAAAAAAATTACAGCGGCTATATTTCCAACAACTAAATTTTGTATATGTTTAATTTTTGTTTGAATTAAAAGAAGAATATCACATGAAATTATAAAAATACATATAAAATAGAGCATTACAAAGAAACTCACTTTTTCATCATATAACCTAGGGCTGAAAATAATTTTAGAAATTAGTCTATCACATAAGAAGTACATTAGTGAATTTTCCCATTTTCGGAAATTTATTCGAGACCATAACAATTGCTAGAAGTTATAAAAATAGTTTTTTTGGAGAATTTTAATACATGATTTTTGGGTGAATCCAATTAAAATAGACTGCACATAGATTATAGAACACATATAAAAAATTCTAAGATCTTTGGAGAAACAAAAAACCACTGTTTTGAATAAGAGAAGATTGGAATGAAAATTAGATATGACGAGTACTGTTCACGCGGGGTCCAATGTGATCATCTCGTATCGAACTGAGAATAGCGAGCGGGAGATGCTCGCTGGATTTGGCGAGCACAGCCGAGTGGATAGCGAGTCGGTAAAAATGAAGAGGCAGTTGGAGAGTCAGTTGGAGGTTGTTTTTTGTGCCAACTCCTTATTTTTTTACTACAGCAAGCCAGATGAAGAGCCGGTTGGAGTTGCTCTTACTACATAGTCAAAAAAGCCACTCAAACAACTGTGCTCAAATTGTTGTGAAGCCCATAATTATATAAACAAAAGCAGACTAATTGCAATCCTAAATCAACTGAACCATCACCAAATTCAGGATACAGACGGGTGAATGTTGGGCGACTACTGGCAGCAGAAACATGAATTAAATCTCTGCTGCAAAGCGGGTTCCCTTATTTCTCTTGCACCCCAAATAAATAGGCTACTATGCAACCAGAAAAGCTACAGCGCCTCAGTACTTGTGCTCTGACTCAAATGAGCCTAAAAAACTAAAAAAAAACAACAGGTTGTGATGACTATCTACACCAGAAAACTAAATACCATAAGCCCATAAACTGGGTGCTTATTGGGTAACTACTGGCAGCAGAAACACAAAGAAGCCCCCGCTGCAAACAGCGTACCCATGTCTCTCTTGCACAACAATGATTAGGTTAGGCCACCGCAGAACCAGAGCTCTATGTGGCGCCTCAAGACTGGTGCAAGAGATCACATGCAGCATACAGACAGCTATGTTTCCAAGAAGACTCTCTTGTGCTTGAGCTCACCAGCACATCAAGATCCCAGAACAACAACAAAAAAACCCTCGTACGTAAGATTCATGGCAACAAACGAACGGCCTCATGCAAGCTAGCGTTTTCGGCTTCAAGCAACGCATCCCCATCAGAGAGAAATGCAACACGAAGGTGTTAGCTACGGAGAGTTAAAAACTACGACTCAAGGAACGCAATTGCTTAGCAGCAGATGAAACCAACAAGTAATTCACAGAAAAAACGAAGGCGCTTGTAGAAGCACCTCGCGGTAGGAGGAGATCGACTGTCGCACAAACCAATCTACGAGCTCACGAAAGATTTAGCAGCGCGATAGGGAGATACCTCAAGCGACGAGGTGGCGGCGGCTGGGGTGGGGAGAATGGGGGGCGCTAGGGGTAGGGTTTTGATGACCCCGCAAGTGGGCTGGGCGTGGAGCTTTTGGGCTTGTGGGCTGTCCGTGTCAGATAAACAGGTTGAAGGGTTGAAGCCCACGGTTACTGAATTGGCCTATTATTTTTTGAGTTTTTTTAATAAAATTTGTTTGAGACTATTTTTAATTTCTAGCATAATTGCTTTTTTTTGGTCAAACGCGGCCAATAAATCAATAACCTTATGCAGAGTTACAGACTGCCTAATCATTTCGTTCCTCAAATCACAGATAACTAGACGGTAAACAAGGCCAACTCGAGTAAAAAGGTGGGTATGCATACTGATTCTTCCAAACAGAAGGCGCAGACTACAAGAGTATCTGAATTTGACGAACAATATCTTTGAAAGAAATACACGTACATACGAAACCTCAGACAAGCCCAAACTCTGATTATGTAATGCACTACGCCTGCAGTATTGAAAGGTTTTAGGTTACAGCACATGCGTATGGTACACGTAACAATGAAATACAGCAGACCCCCGGTCGTTGGAACAAAATTTTACCATGCAAAAAACTGCCATGGTGCGTCATTTCTGACGATGTGAATTTTCTGGTGCTGGCTTATTGTCACAATCTGTAGTGAAGAATGTACCCTTGTGTAAAATCGCACAGTTGCACAGCAGCGATGATTGTGCTATGCTCGCAGTCATGCCTCTGTTTCAACTACCATCTTTTTTCTCCGGCTCAGAACTTACAATTGGCAGGTTCCTTCTGTACTGCGGAGATGTTAATCTCCTCTCCAATGGTGTCTTCCTCTTGCTAACGACAAATCTGTTTACCCCCTTCCTCATCGGCATTATCTCAGGGAAGTCCTCGTCTGGAATGTTGGCAAGCTCAGAGATGTCTTTTATCTGGGCTGCCCTCCTAAACCATCTCTCAGCCTTAGCTTCCTCAGACATGTCCAGAGGATCAGGATCCTTCACAGCAGATCCTTCTAAGCTCTTTCCAGTATAACCTCTACTTGAGCTTCCTCCATAACTCGAGTTGTGAACTGTCTGGTTATAATTAACGTAACTGCTGCTGCTAGCAGCACTGCTATTATCAACAAATGTACCACTCTGGTTATTGTTACTGTTGCTGCTCCAGGCATTGTTGTTATAGCTGCTATTGCTGCTCCAAGTATTGCCGTCATAGCTGCTATTGCCCTTCCAAGTACTGCTGTTATTGTCGGTATTGTTGTTATAATTACTATTGACGCTCCAAGCATTATTGCTGTTCTTGTTGCCACTGCTCCAAGAATTGTTGCTGTTGCTATAACCCGATGTATAAGGTGGTTGTGCAGAACAGTTAGTTACATTGTAAGTAGATTCACCTGTGCTCTCATTAAAGGTCCCTTGAGAGTAGTCTGTGTTCCAAGTGCCAGTATTTGAAGCACCGCTAGACCGAGAGCGCAACTCATGAGATTGTGGTTGATGCTGATAGTCATTCCTATCATCATAAGTATAACCACCTGCACTGGAGTTTTGCTTAGAGTAACTTCTGTTCCAGTTCTCATTATTCATGTTGCCTTTTGGCTGACTACCCACAACCTGTGAGGTTGAGGTGACTGCACTATTTCCCAATGAAGCATTTGTTTCCGGATGCTTTTCAGCTCCTGGAGACCCTTCTGACATTATTACAGCATCTGGAGTACTCTCCATTGGCTTATCTTTCTTGGTGAAGTAACCAGGAGGAAATGGAACAAATGGGACAAAATTGGAATCATCTACCTGCTCGAGCACACTGCGCCTTTTGTATTGCGGTGATGTCAGTGAGCGGTCTTTCTTCTTACTAATAACAAATTGGTTTTCACCTTTCCTCATTGGCATAATCTCAGGAAAGTTTTCATCAGAAATCGCACCTGGGAGGTCCTTAACATTGTCAGGTTTAGCTACTTTGTTGGACCATTTATCTGCAGTATCTAATAATTCCTTGCCATCTCGTCTCTCGGGTGGGGGCACTGTGCTATTAGCTTCTGTTTGTATTTGGCCATCCTCGTTTGTCTGTCCATTACTACTTTGTGGCCTAGCAAATAGATCTGCAGACAGTGGCACAAATGGAACAGGGTTGATGCCACCAAGACGGTCCACTAATTTCTTTGGAGCCTCAGTATTTGCACCTTCAGTACCAGATTGATTGTTTGGGGCAGCAGTAGATGTCGAACGCCCAAGTATCCTGTCCAAAGTTTGGCTGATCTTTGAGTCAGATGATGCAGTTCCAGGGCTATTATTAATGTTGTACTGTGCATTTGCCAATCTTCTCTCCAGTGGTGTTTTGCGCGTGCTAACCACAAATTTATTCACCCCCTTGCGCATAGGCATAATCTCAGGGAAGTCCTCATCTTCTGCTAGACTACTTAAATCAGCAGAATCGTCGAGTTGAGATACTTTGCTCAACCATCTTTCTGCCTTCTCATCATTTTCGGCAAGTTTTCTCTCAATTTCAGATTTGCCAACATCGGTTACATTAAGAAGTCGTGGCACACCACATAAACCAGCACCAGCAGATGCAGGATTTGGTGGGATTGTTGCTGGTCTTTTGCAGGTACACCGTAAGCATTCCATGTTCCTTCCATAATTATAAAATTCACACCTTAGCAAAAGAACAAAATAAAGTCAGCTGTGTCAAAAGTATACAATCAAAAAACAACAATAACAGAGCCTTTATCCCCGAAGCAAGTTGGGATAGGCTAGAGATATAACCCAACAAGAGCCACCAACAAAAAGGATGACAAAAGCATAGAGCAGAACAAAAAAATCTTAAGAAGTTATTATATCAGATCTTACTGAGGGCACTCCCATTCTCCACCAGTTAACATCTTCTTTGGCCGATGCTCATTGCACTCAAGGCACCTTACATTTCTTGCGAAGTTCATGAAGCTACATCTGCAAGTTGTGGAGCAAATATTCATTAAAAAATTGTGGAAACTGCACATAAGGTGTTGCTTTGAATGAGGGTTGCTCTAGGATTTTAATTTGAAGTAAATCCTAAGGATTTGGATCCCAATCCCCCTACCAAACATGTCCAGACTCCAGAGTAGCAAAAAAGAACTGCAGAGAATAGCCTCAAATGCATCTAGGTAAAAAAAAAAATACTTCGCAAATACTGTTTGTTTGAATGAGTGCGGTTATTTTGCGTGCATGGGCGCTTGTCCTCCCGAGGATGTCCGATTGGATTTCAAACTTTTATATGTGTGCTGGGCCATGTGGGTTGAAGTTAACAAAAGCATGTTACAGCAGTAACAAGCCTACAGGCAAAAGCAATAGGGGTACTGCAAGGCTAAAAAAGCTAGGATGTTAGCTGTTTTATATATACAAGGGACAAGGCCAGACAAAAATATCCACATCTCCCGCGCTTGCAGCTCAGAAAACGAGGATTTGATTTTTATCGAATAATTTTGAGGTCCATTTCTCCTCCCTTCTGAGCTCCATTTCTAGGCATCCCCACCTTCATTGGCTACCACAGCATGCAGCTCGAACCCAGCGTCATTGGGACTTTGATCACGTCTTCAATGCCAGCATGCATCCTGCAGAAACCTACATTCATGTCTGCTTGAACTGCTGCCTCCTCCATTACTACCGCTGCCATATTATGTCTGCCCGACGCCGCCTTCACCATCTTGCTTTGGCACATGCTGTTTGTACCATGCAAGCCACAGCCCCCCAGACTCAACAATAGGTCCATGGCTCCATGCTGCATTTATCACTGCTAGCTTACTTTTGCTACTGGAGCTCTTCTTCACTTCTCGTCTGATGTATTCCAAGATCGTAGATGGCTTGTGCGGTGCAGAGGAAAATGGGAGGGGGTGGAATAGGCGGGAGAGAACTTCTACTTTTGACTTTTGAGACATGACAATGTGGACCCATTATGCTTTTGTCCCATCAATCGTTGTCCTGTCAGAGCACCACTACAAGCCCTTGTAGTCCTTCCCACCAGTTATTCCACTAATCAATCCATTTGTATTCTTAACTAAACCAGTAGCTTTAATCTATGGGGACAAGTGTTAGTGAAAGCAGGGAGAAGGGAGAGTGGGCACGTAGCCATGTTCGCAGAGCCGCAGAGGGTATTTTCCGTGTTTGAATAACATAACATCATGTTTAGTCGCATTTTGATTAAAATTGTAGATGATAAAGTTATAAGCTTGTTTGACTTTGACAGCAGTGGCAGGGTGCAAAAGGAAAAACGGTTGATCGTATAGATGATAACTTGTGCAGGCTACTTAGCAGCTATGGAACGAAACATCTTAATACACTTCTAGGTATGCACATATAACAATAAATAAATAAATAACTACTCCCTCTGGTCACAAAAACTTGTTGCTTAGGACATACACCCAGTCAAAATTTTGAAATTTTGACTATCAATATCATTTTGAACATTTAGGTTGGAAATATGATAATCATATGTGTAGATTTGTCGAAAATTACTTTCATAATATTTAATTGTACTGAGTTGCAAAATATATCATAGTAAAAATTAGTTGTGTTTTGGAGACCATGTCGCTGTAAACGACAACTATTTGTGACCAAAGGGAGTAATAGGTAATTGACGCTTTAAAGCAATGAAATAAGCGGCACACAACTGTTAAGTCCACAATTGAGAATATCAGAATTAACATACCTTGTGCAAATCCAGTCCCCTCGCTTCATTTCAATATTTTTTCCTGGAGGCCTCGAAAACCGCTCATGCTGACTTGAGGAAGTTTGCCTGAGTGTTGATTCCACAAAACTGGAAGATTGGGAAAGGCCACTAAAACTAACTAACTCAGCCAAGATATTTCTCACAGCTGAATCAGTAAGTTCCTTATCTTCTGAATAGCTATCTGAAGAACTGTATGTGTAACTTAACATATATTGAACAATATCAACGGTTTCAGCTCTCTCTGAAACAATATCCTGGCAAAATTTTCACATATTCAGTTTGTTGACCAATACTTTCTAGTCTCCATGAACAAATTAGATTGGGCATCGTAGTGTGAATTGACAATTGCAACCCTATTGAAGTTCGAACAGAAGTAAAAGTAACATCTCAGTGTCTTCATCTATCAGAAGAACAAGAAGGTGCAACAAAAATGCAGCAAAAAATGAAAAATAAAAAAAGGCAAGTTTTTTCGAAATTTTTTCTTTGGATTATTTCGAGGGTCTGCCCCAGAATGCCTGAACTGAACATGCATCTCACATCTCAGTGTCTCACTGGAAACATAGTGCTGGCGGAAACTAACACAAGCTTTATATCCAGTAGCTCATACGCTGGTAGTTACTTGAGTTCAGCAAGATCATAATCTACCAGACTAATGACAACGTAGATGATTGAACTAAGATTTACTACGCCCAACCAACCACGAAGCAATGCAACCGACTTACGACAGAGCAAGAACTCACATCGCTTTCTTCCCCAGCAAGGTACCGCCGCAGCCGCTGCACTGATAAGTCCCCGTCCTTGAACAGAGCTGGCACCGCGTTTGCCACCAAGACCTCCACATCCTTCCTCGGAAGCGACCTGGCACCTCACTCCCAATCAATCAGCAACACGTAGACCTTCCCTCACACCAAAACCCAATCAGCCAGCAAACCAAGCGATTCACTTCACCTGAGTAGGTCGGGCCTGTCGCGCGCGAAGGCGAGGCAGGATAAGACAGCGGCCTCCGCCCCGTCCGACAGACCGCATCCGGAGGCTAGCGCGAGCTCGTCGGCGGGGCAGGGTGCGCGGGAGGCGTACCCCGCGGCGGCGAGGCGGTCGACGAAGCGGGACCACTCGGGGAAAGGATCTCGGGGCGGTGGCGCCGGGGAGCCGGTGATGGAGCCGTGCGGGAGGGAGGCGGCGGATGAGGAGGTGGAGAGGGTGCGGAAGGGGGAGGGAGAGGAGAGCAGGAGCAGGCGGCGGGAAGTCGCGGCAGGCGGGGAGAGGAAGAGCGCGGCGGCCGCAGCGGAGGGGCGGAGTCGGAGCGGGGATGAGGTGAGGAGGAGGGAGGAGAGCAGCTTGGAGGCGCCGCCCATGGCGCCGGGGGAGGAGAGCTGACGCTCGAGACGAGAGGGTTTTGCGCCTTCGGGATGGGTAGCGGACGGCCGGGTTTAGCCGAACCGCATGGTGTGGCGGACGGCGGAGGCGGGCCGAAGAAATAATATCTCGATGTGGTCGGACGGCTGGGATTCTTTGTTCTCCGTTCACTGGACGATGAAATGTGTAATGGGCTTTGTGTGAACGGGCCCGTACAGAAGCAGGGTGGTAATCATTGTTACAGTCTTACAGCCCATTTATTTTGTTTGCGAGCCAGGCCCAGTACTTAAAACTCTGGAAATGGAACAATGGTTATGGGCCACCTTCTATATAAGCCCCCTTTGGTTAGAACTTGACTTTATAGCTTCTAGCTAGTTAACAAAGGGGATGTAGTTGTTAATTTTTATAATAAATTTTTAGCTTTTTAGCACATCAAAAATCTTAAGCTCTTCTCGACATACCTCTTAGTTTCTAGTATTTCAGTTACAATCACTTCCTCAGTCAGCTAAAAACTAACATAAACTTAAGCCAAAAGCTAACTCTTTAGATAGCTTCTATTTTTTTAAATCAAAAAAGACCTATCCAAAAGGGCCATAAGCATCCTAACATAGACTCCAAAATCCACTCAAAAAAACAGACTCCAAAATTAGCTTGTGGCACCTCAAAAGAAGAGGAGGAAGTTTGTAGTGCAACCGTCAGCATATGGACACAAAGCTGATGGCTACTCAAAAATTGGCAACAACGAGCCTCTCAATACCAGTAGTACGCTGTATGGGTAGCAGGGTAGGCTATCAGGTTCTTTCACCGTGCCCCTTCAGGAATTGAAACGAGGTCATGGATACCGTGCCAAAAATATCCTTGCTCCTGTTCTGTTTTCAGATAGCTTTTGCTGCGGAGGGGGCCGGTGGCCAATCGGAAACAGAAAGCTGCCCGCGAGGATTCGCGGTGACCAGGCATCCACGACGACCAAGAGAACGTGCGGTTGGCGGGGTCACGGGCTCGTCAGCCACCGCGCGCGCTTGCGCGTTTCGACGTCGTCCACTCGTCGCCGCAACCCAGTCGTGGCCTCGTACCGACGTACCGTGCTGCCCGTACGTGAGCCAAATTCGACGGGATTCGGCAGATGTCAAGTCGCCGAGGTACCTGAAAGGGATCTCGTCGAACGGGGAGTGTGTGACGGACCACTATATATAATAAATATCTTGCTCAAGTAACGGAAAAACCACAATGTTGAAGAGCTCGGTTAGGTACATGCACTGGGAAAATGGAATTCCGCAGTGGATAACACGATCTTCCTTGCTCACTCTCATTTGCATCGATCTCCCTTTTGCCGTACGTGCTCCACCGCGAGCATACTTGCAGTCCAAATTGGAACCTCTTGATCCGTATTTCGAGTGGGCATGCACCGAGATACCTAACAAGGCCAACTGTTGCGTCGCAGCTGGTCCCCAATGCACAACGCTATCTGCGTGTCCATCGAACTTGTTCACTCGCAAGAGACAAACACTTGACGACGTACGTATACAAAAGCCCGGACATGATTCACCATGAAGCATGTGAGCTAAGCTCATTGCGGCGTTGACCGCGAGCCACTGAATGTCTGAATGATGATCCGGGTGCGGATGTGGGGTGGGGTGGGGTTCCCATGCACGCAGTGCTCGACTGGGGGTGGACGCATGCAGCATGCTGCGCCCACATTCACACACCAGGCCTGCGCATGCGACACCTCGCCACTCACGTGTCAGTGTCACCGAGCCCGAGACAAATAACAAGAACACGAAGGTGGATGTCAGAGGGAAATCACAGGGTGCAAAAAAGTTTAAAGACGAGGAGCAGCACAAGTGGCGCAAAAGACATCCATGAACCGTTGTATTCTCCCTCTCAATAAAGCAAAACGAGGTGTGTGTGTGTGTGTGAAGTTGACTTTGAGAGAGACAGAGAGCGCACCGTGTCCTAGCTCCTATAAAATCCCCCACCAGTCCACCACACACACCACAGAAGCCATTCTCCGCTGTGTGGTGGCCTGTAACTGTAAGAGAGTTCACTTAACCCGAGGCTCGATAGAAGAAAGGTCTGTGATGGTGGTGGTGATGGAGTACACCCCTAGGAGGAAGCCCCTTCTTGCTCTCCTCATACTGTCATGCCTTCTTCTTCCCCTGGTTTCCTCTGTGCCTCTGTCCAGTAAGCCATCAAGCACCAATCCTTGCCTTTTGACAATTTGACTTCCTCTTCTTCTTTCTTGGCTATTTATTTACAGCATGTTTCCTTAGCTTCTTGCATTTATCAGTGTTCTTGTTTCGCAGGGAGCCTGTCCTTGACGAACCTCCAACTCTCGAGCCCTGGTCTGGAGGTGCCTGTTCAGGTCGGTCATTCGGTCGCGCTCTCTCTCGCTCGATCTTGTTTGAGATTTGTTGCCAGTTCAATATATTTCATCACATAAATATCCGACATAGCATGCGCGTGTCCCTATGCTCTGAAGCAAGAACCGCTTCCTTGTTCGTGGTGACTATTCGAGAAGAAGAAAGAAAAAGATCTCTCAAGCTGAGCCAACGTGCCATGCACGTGCTCTCCCGCCCCGTGCCGGCACTCACACGAAACAGACCATTTAACTATGCGCACTCACAGGCTAGCTCAGTGCTCTGGGTCTTGTAGTTGCCCTCCAGTCCATTCCACTCGGCGCACAGGTGACTTGACTCTTGAGTCACCCAACGACATAAACTACTCACAGGCTTACAAGCTTTTAGTATCTTTACCTTTGCACATGAGTCGTTGTTGCGAGTAGCGACCTTTGGATGCCGGAAGAGCAGAGCACGGAAGATGTTACTGGTTACAGGCCTGAAAAAAAGTCCCAGTAAAAAGTGGCAACAGATATTAGTGATGGATTTTATATTATAATTTTTATCGTGTTATTAATGATAAATTATTAGTGATAAATGATGATCTATCATTATTAAGATCATTAGTAACGGGTCATAACCGTGACTCGTTATTAATGTTCAGTCATTAGTGACGAGTAGTAATCATGACCTATCACTATTAACTGAATATTAGTGACGTGTTATAATCTTAATCCATCACTAATAACCGATCCAGCAGATGGAGGTTGCCATATAATAGAGTGGATCACCGAATCTCCATCCGGTTTCCCTTTAAGCCCCCAACGCCCAAAGTCTAAGCAGATCAGTCTGCGAAAGTGTGTTTCGAGCCGATGATTGTTGAGCTTTCCAAGTTCTCACATGCGGATGGGAGGCGCAAATTTCATATTTTTGACAAAAAAAGTTAAAAAATATATTTTTTTCATCCAAGCCATCCCAATACAAACCCATCTCATATGTCTCATAAGTCACACTTTTTTTACATTGTTTTCAAATTTGCATTCCATGAGAACGGAACCCGCGACCTTCTCCTCACGTATATAGCCACCTTACCACCTCTGTTATCACATAGTTATGATAGAAATCGGATATTTTATCCTTTTAACTTTTTTATCAAAGATCATTAGTAACATGTCATAACCATAATCCGTCATTAATAACTAATTTACCAAATTTCATATTCTAGTGCTGCTGAGGTGATAAAAAATAAGAGAAAAATAAAAATAATTTGCAAATACCATCATTTTGACTAGAGTTGATTATTAGTGATGGATTATAAGTTGATCTGTCACTTATGACTGATATAGGATACTCGTCACTGATAATTGAATTATTAGTGACGAGTTAAATTGTGATATGTCCTAATGACTGGTCTAGAACGACCCGTCATAATGACTTTATCATTAGTAACGTGTCATAACTTGACTAATTACTAATGACTGATCTAGAATGATCCATCACTGATGACCTAATCATCAGTAACAGGTCATAACTTGATCCGTTACTATTATCATCAGTGACGAATCATATTACAATCTATCACTAATAATCATCCATTAGTGGTGGATCTATATCTTGTCAGTGACGAATCATATTACAACCTATCACTAATAATCACACATTAGTGATGGATTTATATCTGGTCCCGATCAGAAGACACATTAATAACACGTTTTTATTAAACCTATCACTAATAAAATATTAATAACATGTATTGAGTTGTCATTATTAATGTGATATCTACTTTGTTGTTTGTTATGTAGCGAGGGGCACCCGGTGTCCGATCACATAGACTGCTGACTAGGCCGTCCATAGTGCAGTTCACATGCATGGCCACTAGCACAGTTGCACTGCCCGCCACTAACGATGCCTTTTCCCAAAAAGAAGAGATTAACCTACATCGTTCGTGCAAGCACACTGTCGACTTTACTCGCACTCTGTTAAAAAACAAAGCCTGGTTTTCTGATGCACTTGCAACTTTTTGTAAATTCATCTATACAGGGTGTGGTCGTCGGAGCTAAACGAGAGCGACGAAGCCTCGGCGAAGCGGTGGCGAGGATGGTCGTCGAGGTCAACGACTACCCTGGATCCGGCGCCAACAACCGCCACGAACCCAAGAGCCCCGGGAGACCATGATCAGTCTGTGCATGCACCTCAGAAAGACAGAGATGGAGCCTGAAGTCTGCAGAACTATTTTAGTAGGAACATTAGCTAGTTAGCTACCCTAGTGACTAGAGAGTCTTGTCTAAATGTCTACTAGTACTTACTTATCGCCTTGTCTGTCGACGAAGCCTACCATATATATTAGGGTTTTAATTCCCTACTATGAGATCGATCGAGTGGACGAGATAGTATATACAGCTACGACCCTGGATCGACTAAACGAAAGAAGCTTTTGAAGTCTTTCTATCACTATAAAAAACAGACTTACGTGATATCAGGTTCGCATGACACGCAGAAATAATCAATCTTCGTGACTTTTAACTGGGCAGTGATAAGTGTAACTATTGTCGGTAGATAGATTAAGTTGATAGTGATATCCTGCTCGTTTATCATTGCAAGTTTAATCTATCAATCGACAGTTATAATATAGCATCTATCGACTGGTTAAATAGGCCGATAGTGATGTCTCCCTTTCTCACTTTCTCCAAACTTAAGCTAACAGACATTTTAATCAGAACTTTTTCTCCTCCTTACAAACTCTCACATGCCACACACTTTATTTCTTCTCCCATTTCGATTCCCCCATCACTTAAACTCATTTTTTTATCAAAAAGAAGATCTAGATGGGCTCTCTCTAGCTATCCAAACAAAAGTCCTTCTTTCCCCTTCGTTTGCTCATTTATCTTTTCTTCATTTTTTAGTAAGCGAACCTTGGATTTTTCTCAAACAGCAAGCAAGCTTCTAGAAGCCTCTTGAGCTCAAGTAAATTGAAATCTCCAAGTTAAATCCTATATTTAGCATTTTACCTCAAAATGTTAACTTAAGAACCAAAGTTGATCTTATCCCTTATTTTAATTTTTAATGAATTAGAAAATCTTGCCATGATATTTAGGTATGTAGCGAGAACCAATTATATTTTCGATATTTTATTTAATTACCAAGCTCCAATAAAGAAACTTTATATATGAGCATATTTATTTTTCATGTTTCCTTAATAAGTCATAGATAAGGGGTTGAATAATAAAGAAATTCTTTAGGGATGGCACCAACAAATACTCATTGGAAGCGGACGCAAAAGCATGTAAAAGACAGCTCCACCAACCCGGGCCAATTGCCGGTAGGAGATGACAAGGTAATTTATTTGTTGGTGATCGTAAAATCTTCGAGATATTGTGAATTTGAATTTACAATAATTATATAATTGTAGATAGACAGAAGATGGACATACAATGCGAGCCGTGTGAGCGCAGAGTATAAAAACAGCATGGATTGTTTCATGATACAAGCCGCGGATAAGTTAAATACACAGTCTCAATACATGTGCTATACATGCGTCGATTGTGAGAACAAGTAGTTTTCCACCACCCAGAAGATACATTCACACTTGATACCAAGAGGCTTTATGCATGGCTATACTTGTTGGATCGAGCAAGGTAAAGCTGAGATCGTACAGGAAGGACAATACATTGGTAGTGAAGACGAAGACTTGTATACCGATATATCAGCTAACGAATACTTTAATATGCTATCTGCCGAAGATACGTTGGTCGATGATGATCTAGAGGAGATGTTGGCCGACGCCGACGCCTACGCCAATCATTTGGAGCAGATGTTGTGCGATGAGGAGAGGAACTTCACCGATGAAAGAGAGTTTTAAAAGTTCCAGCATATGGTAGAGGACTCTAAAACAACGTTGTTCCCGGGCTGCGAGAAGGAGCACACAAAGTTACGTATTGTGCTTTCACTGCTACAATTGAAGGCAAGCAACAGGTGGTTTGATATAAGCTTCACAGAGTTGTTACTGTTCTTGCAGAAATTGCTTTCAAATGGAAATGTGCTGCCAGAAAACACGTACTAGGATAAGAAGGTTGTGTGCCTATTGGGGTTAAAGGTGTAGAAAATACATACATGTCCAAACGATCGCATGTTGTATCGCAGAAAGCATACAGACTCAGAAACGTGTCTCGCCTGTGGTGCATCACGGTACAAGCATGGCTGTGATGATATCGATGGTGAAGGAAATAATAAAAGGTCTTTCATCAAGGTGATGTGGTATTTTCCTATAGTCCCCTGTTTGAAATGTTTATTCACGGACAAAAGGCATGCCGAACTTATACGCTGGCACACCGAGGAGTGCAAGGATGATGGAAAGCTGAGATACCCCGTTGATTCTACGCAATGGAGAAACATCGATAGGAAATACAATGAGCCATTTGTAGAACATGTGAGAAATATAATATTTGTATTGAGTACGGATGGGATGAATCCATTCGACAACATGAGCAGTAGTCATAGCACTTGGCATGTGACTCTATGTATCTACAACCTTCCTCCTTAGTTGTGTATGATGCAGAAGTACATTATGATGTCGGTGTTGATATCAGGGCCAAGGTAACCTAGCAACAATATCAATATCTACATAAAACCATTAATAGAAGAGCTTGTAATACTGTAGAAAGATAGTGTGCATGTGTGGGATGCATACAATCGAGAGAACTTCACCCTACGTGCAATGATGTTCGTAACAATCTAGGATTGGCCAGCCCTTGGCAACTTATCGGGCTAGACTGTCAAAGGCTATTGTGCTTGCATGCATTGTTTGGATAAAACGGAGAGCTTGTGGCTGAAGAATAGCCAAAAATAGTGTATCTATGTCATCATAAATTTCTTCACAAGGATCACCTGTATCGCAGCAATAGGGGAGCTTTTGATGGGAAAGTTGAGACTCGATCACCTCCTAAGCATTGCACTGGGAGACAGGTATACAGGTATATGAGATGGTAAAGAAACTTAGGGATATCATTGGAAAGGGATACGGGAGTACACCGGTTCCAAAATCTAATCTTAGAGCTCCTATGTTCAAAAAGAAATCTATTTTTTATGACTTAGCTTATTGATTAGATTTGGTGGTTCGGCACGCAATCTATGTAATGCACGTTGAGAAGAACGTGTGTGATAGCTTGATTAGTACGTTACTAGACATACCTAGCAAAACAGAGTATACACTCCAAGCACGGAAGGACCTAAAATATTTGAAACTCGGACACGATCTATATCCTGAAGATATGAAAGAAGGCGACAAATATTTTGGTCATGCTAGTTATAGTCTGAGCAAGACGGAGAAAATTGCAATGTGTAAGTACTTGCATGGAATCAAAGTTTCATCCGATTACTCCGTCAACATAAAGAGACTAGTAAACATGAAAGATTTAAAATTAATTGGCATGAAGTCTTATGATTGTCATGTGATGATGATACAGATGTTTCCAATTGCAATTAGATGTATTCTACCGCCGAAAGTCCAAAACTCAATCATAAAGTTGTGTTCATTCTTCAACGCGATATCACAGAAGGCCATTGATCCGACTAAGCTTGATAAGCTGCAGGAAGACATGGTCAAGACTCTATCCCAGTTTGAAGTGTTGTTCCCTCCATTATTTTTTGATATCATGGTGCATCTCATTGTTCACATTATGAAAGAGATACAGATTTTTGACCTCGTGTTTCTGTATCATATGTACCCTTTTGAGAGGTTCATAGGAGTTCTGAAGAAATTTGTTCATAACCGAAATTGGCTGAAAGACTGCATGGCCGAGGGCTGGGGAACTGAGGAGGTCATTGATTTCTGTGTCGACTACATGAATCTCAAATAGATTGGTGTGTCTATATCTCGCCATGAGGGGAGGCTACAGGAGAAAGGGGCGATAGGTGCAAACTCATTACGCACTAACGACCCCCGTTTCATTCATGCAAGCACATTTTGTAGTTCTGCGATAATTAATTGCAGTGGACCCATATGTCGAAGAACACCAAAAGATGCTACGCACCATAAACCCAGGGAAGTCTAATATTTAGATCGCGCGAGAGCAACTAGATCATTTTGGCGCCTAGTTACGTAGACAGGTGATGTATAAGCAGATAAAGTGTGCTCAGTTGGCTGTATTGGCTCACAGACCGTCAACTATAATCCTCACATTTCAAGGATATGACATGAATGTCTATACATTTTATACGAGAGCTCAGGATAATAAGAGCGTCAACTAAAATAGCGATGTCCGTATAAATACCTATGACTACAATAAAAATAGGAAGATCTACTATGAATCCATAGAGAAGATCTGGGAGCTCGACTATACAGTGTTAAAGGTTTCTTTTCTCCGGTGCCAATGGGTCAGACTTTGAGGGGATGTGAAGATCGACAAGTATGGTATGACTATAGTGTACAAAAACTCGTTAGATACAGAGAAGAACCATTTGTACTTGCGAATGATGTTATACAAGTCTTCTATATAAAGGACATGGACCCAGCTAATAAGGAGAAGCGTCATATGGTTTTTCAAGGGAAAACAAGGACTGTCTGAGTGGAGAATGTTGTTGACGAGGAAGACTATAATCAATTCGACGCGTTACCTTATTTCAGAGATGACGTCGACCTAGGTCCCATGAGAGACAACGATGAACCTCCCTATATACGTCGTGATCATAATGAAGGGCAAATCATTAAGACAAAATAGTTAAATTGTATTAATTACTATGTATGAATTTGTTTTAGATGCAATTATACCTCACTTTTGTTATGGAAGCTTCAATTTGTAGTTTATGGTGAAAGATGTCTTTATTATTGAGCATATTGATTTTTGATTTTTAATAATGAGTTAACAATAGCACAAGCTAGCACTATTGCTATGTCTTACTATTTTTATTTTTAATAAATTACCTATAGTTATGAGCATTTTCATTTTCAATTTTTAATGATTTAAAATATGTATCGATGAAATTAAGATGTATAGGAAGCTCTAATTATTATTTTTGAATTAATTAGCAAGCCCCAATATAGAAACATAGGTATGAACATATTTATTTTAATTTTTTATTGAATTAGAAACTTGAACTAGGAAATTTAGGTATATACAAAACTTAATTTTGGTATATAGCAAGTTCAAATTTAAATAAATATGTATTATGATTTTAGATAAACAGAATTTAATAAATAAATATAGTACAAAGTCAATCGAAATCACTTGAGTAGCGCAGCGATTTGTTCGATCTCACTTGGTGTAGGTCGTGCGTTCTAGTCTCTGCACACGTGTGAAGTTAACACAAATTTTTTTGCACCACGCGGCATCAGGAGTGAAAGGAGTTTCACTACCGGTGGACATATTAGGCTGGCAGTGAAACTACTTTCACTACCGGTGGACTTATACCTTTTGAGCTAGCAGTGAAGGTACCATTAAACTGTCAGTGGTCATATTAAACCAGCAGTGAAAGTCCTCCCCTATAAAATGGCTCGATGCCATGCACCCTTTAGCACTTTGCAAAAAATTCCTCTCCCCTGTGCCCTCCGCTGAAACGCCTCCCGACTCTGAGGTGCCCACACTGCCGGAGGACCACAAGCTCGCACTGACGAGCCCCTGCCCACTGTCCCGAACCTCCTCGACGTTGTCGTCCTCCTCCCTGTTGTCGTCGCCGTCCTCCTCCCCAGAACCATTCCCGTCCTCCTCGACACCTAGCCTGTGTACCCTACCACCTAGACCCTTGCCATCTTACAGGTACTGACTGTTGTAAACCTCATACTGACCTTCTTACCTCACCTCCCTGTCTCCTAAGTATTGTAATGGAGGCAAGTGGCATATAATCCTTAATTGAAGTTTAGGCATTAATTTTTTTTATTAATTCTTTAAAAAAGATTGTATTTGTGTTATGTAGTAGTAGTGCTGAGTTTGAAATTTTTTTGCTGGCCTTGTTATCAAGGTCAAATTGGTGCTTGCCTTGGGATTGTACACTTGCAGTGGGATAAATATGAGTGTATAGTTCACTATTACTGAGCTTGTGATGGTGTTCTTCTCATTACATAACCGTTCACCATCTTATAATCTTTTGAATATGGGAAGCATGTTGCAGCAAAGGGTTGCAGGTGTTTACTAGGGTTGGCCAAGGGGTATGTAAGAAATTAGTTGAATAAAAGGTCATCTCACTGAACAAATATGATGATTATATCTCGTATAGTCATGTAGGGATCTCATTGCCAATACTCTTTGGAAAAGTAGTGGATGACACTAGATAGGTAATTGAACTTGAGGTTGTTCCTTTACTACAGTGGGAGATGTGAATGAAGTTGCAAAGTTTAATTTGATGATCTGCATAACATGTACAAATCATGGTCCTTTTAGTGAAAGGTAGATGAAAAAAAGAGTGATAGAAGTAGCAAATATTGTTTTATAATTAGTGTGAACTCTGTTTAAAAATATGCACAATAATCTGCAAAATTTTGTGATGGTAAAGAAAGCAAAAGTGGAAAAGTTGCAAGCTTATATGACAAGCTATATGTATCTACATGAATTTACGTGTTGATGAATTATTAATGGTGCTAGACAGATCTTAGATGTATATAATGATAGTTTTTATTAATGCTTAATAACTTGATAATAATATAGTTAGTATTCTAATAGCACAAGATGCACATAATAATTTGCAGCAAGTATGGTCCAGCATAGTGATAAAGTCAGGCTCATTGATTAGGAGTTTGTATTCCTATCCGGTTAGCAAGTTAAACACCTGGGAATATTCTTATCACAACAGCTACTTTGTAATAGCACTTTAATGTCAATTCGAGCTAAGAATATTGGGCGATTATGATCCTACTGCTCGAGCCTATTCTATAGATTTTTGTTACCTTTTGTTGTTCATTGTTAGATGAGCAAATGATGAAAGGAGATAATCATCTCCATAATCTGATGCAAATGCTGCTAGGTTTCAAAATTTTACATTAATATTGAGTTGTTATACACCATTTTCAGGTAAATGTTCTCTACGGAGAAGCAACCATTTCTTTTGAAATACAATAAAATAGTGGCGTTGATGATATAGCTCGAGATCGTATTTCTTTATTACTTCTAGGAATTCAGTACTTATTACGTGTTCGGAGAGGAAGGGCGTCTAGCTCGTCTTGAGAGAAGCTGCTCTCTGAACTAGTAGGACTGGTATATGAATACTGACTTGCGAAGAATACTTTCACTCTGAACATGTAATCAGTACTGAAGTCTTAATAAGGCAATTTGCTAGGGCCACTATGCCTAATAGCTTTTTGCAAGAACATTATTTGGTGTTAGTGTGGTTTGTAGTATATTATTTTTTCCATATTATCTGAAATTTAGGACTACTATGACATTGTATATTGTTCATCGTGGTCCATAAGTGGAATGTTCTTCAGTTAGGAGGAATGCCACGCACAAGTTACAGCATTCAAAAGAGCATGTTATAAAGGATACAAGTTCAAATATGAAGCTGTTACGGTATACAACAGTCAAGTTATCCAAGCTGAGCTAAAATTTTCTAACTTCAAAAATAAGAAGAAGTGTGATTTCACGTGTAAATACGTTATAATACTAGTTATGGTTGTAATCATCATTATTTTTCTACATAAGATGATGTCAACTGTCAGTATATTTATGCCTATTTTGCTATGTAAGATATGACTTTTTTTTGTTAAATATGGTCGTAGCGTACTCATTTACAATACTATATATGTATGCATTCTACCTATCGACTCCTTCATGATTATCTCACTCTTTCGGCAACCTCTCTCCCTCCCTCGTCGGCTTTATCTCTATCTCCCTCCTTCATCTGCTCTTTATATGTAGAATACTTAACTGCTTATCGTCATCGTATACAGAACTCCTAGGAAGGAATAGCATCCCCAATCGCTGATCCAGCCCAGGTGCTAGAAGGAGATGTAGTGCCGCCGTCAAACATTGAAGAAGGTAACCCGAGCCACTACCTCAACCTGGACCAAACAGACGGCTGTGGAGGCGATGAGGTAATTTATAAGTAGATGAATGTATCTGTTCTACATATTATCGTATAGGTTCCCAATAGTTTTTTCACTTATGCGCAGATGCTTGATGCTTTGAAGGGTCACGATAATGAGCAATCTCAAGAGCGGCATCATGTCTGAGATCCCTCAAAGATGCCTATAGGACGATTTGTGATCACGGAGGTCTCACCAGCAGTGGAGCCAACTGCACTAGAGAGAGTTCTGGGGCCATACAAGTTAGTCTGTGGGATTGCTGTTAAGGATCATGTGCCCATAAGCTACAGATTGTGGATTGACGAACGAGGTAATCCGCATGTGGTTCCTGATTCGATCAAGAACGACATCTTGTGGCTCATGATATTAGAGAAGTTTGACTTCCCTGAAGAGACTGATATGGAAGTAGTTAAAGTATAAGATGCTAATGATTATGGGCCTTTCATTTAAGAACTGGAAGGAGACATTGAACAGAACGTATGTGCAAAAAGATACAATGCCAGATTTCCACAAATAGCAACAACTCGATAATCATTAGCAAGCCTTTGCGGAGGACAAGTTGTCGGAAGAAGCACAGAGGTTGAGTGAGGTGAACAAAGCAAACTCGAAGAAGAACCTGTTCCCCCAAAAAGTTGGCAGTCGTGGGTACGTGAGGAAAGAAAGGCAGTGGCAACAACAGGTAGATGAACTACGAGAGAGAGGTGTGATGCCTGAGACGGAGGGCTGGAGCAATTGATCGACACACTTCTTTCTTGTGATGGGTGCTTCTTACTCATCTGATGGAAGCTTATCCTTTACGACCTCCAAAGATCCAGATGTGATGCAAGATCTTGCAAAAAAGCTTACGGAAGCCCAGGAGCAGTCTGCACAAGGCTCTTTAAAGCCAGACAGGGATAGAGATGAGCTCACCATGGCCCTAGAAAACAAGGGGCATGGTGGTCGCACACGAGGCGTTGGGGTGATGGGTTAGAAATATGGATTTCCAGGTAACGTCGATAGTTACAAGAGTCAGAAGAGATCTCAAGTAGAGCGAGATGCAGAATGAGAGGCAGAATAAGTTATGATGATGAAAATGCTTAAACAAGCACTAAAAAGGAGAATGAATATATAGAAGAAAAAATAGCACAAGCAGTACGACAAGCCCTCATGTGTGAATGGGGTGCCATTGTGAGCGAACAGGAACAGCCGGCATAGTCTCCTAATGTTAGGCACTCCAGCTCCCCTATTTGTCGGAGTAGTTGTGCGTCACCGAGAGTTTCTGAAGCTGACTCTATCACTTATGCTATGGGTCTCATCACACTATAGACACCGTATGAATTACACATTGGTGCTAGGAACATTACCATCAAGGTAGCTTATGGCGTGGCTTATCCTCACGGCTCACATGAACATTTTACGGACATACGATACCGGAAGGTTACGCCATGATCGAAGTAGACGAGGCACTTGACCAGTACCACCATGTTGAGGTGGACTACCCCGCATAGGAGGGACGAACACTATAGGAGAGAATGAGCACACATTTATCACATGGGAGAAGATCTATATAGTTTTTCCATTATGGACAACTCCCGAGAATCTCTACTCTCCACTACACCCCGGGCCGTCGCCGCCTCGAAGATCTCCCTCTCCTCAGCCATCGCCCAAAAGAAGTCCACCTTCTCGACCATCGCCTCGAAGATGTCCATCGCTCAAGAAGCCAGCACCATTAAGAATCCAGTCATCAGCTCAGAAAACAAGATCAGGTTCTGTAACATCCAAGCAGACAACATCATCTAAGAAGTCAATGGTATCTAAGAAACTGGCGGAACCCAAAGATGTCTATTCACTCACTGATGACGAAACCAAAAAGATTGTAGATGCCAGTGTCATGTCTCATTTCCATCCTCCACCACCTCCACCGAAACTTGTTATGCCTGAAGATGCCTTGAAATTTTTTATGAAAATGGCCAAAGCTAAACAGACAGAGGCGTCTTCAAGTAAGCCGCCGACTGACTATGAACGTATCAGCAAGAAGTAGGCCAAGAGCAAACTAGGCCTAATCATTAAGAATGCTCTAAGCATTGCAGACTTCCTGGCTGATTCAAGAATAACAGCAGATGAACTAGCACGTCTTACTGTGGGAGTGGGTATATCAAAGTTGGATGTTTCATGGCCATTTGAGTTGAGCAAACATATGGTCAAACCAGATATAGGAAAAAAAAACATTACAACTCAAATGGGGCAGTCCAGACATGGTTTTCAGGCATTTCTTGTAAGATACAGAGATGAATAGTTCCTCAACAGGGACGACTTCTTGTTGGAATTCTTGCACTTTTATGAGGTATACAAGAAAGATGCCCTCGATGTGGCTATATTCAGAGCATGGACTCTGTAAGTGACTTACGCATATAATTCACGTTATATGATCTTGTACTTTGAAATTGTATAGCTAACTTCTCTCTTTCATACAATAGAGATCCAAGCATATGAACAAGGCTTAGATAAAAAAGTAAGATTCAATAATCCTGGGCTTGGGAACCAAAAACTTGTAACGAGTAATCTAGACTTCACTGAGGACTACTTATTGAAGTGTCTACTTCACCACCAATACAAGAAATTCATACTCTTACCCTATAACTATGAGTACATGTTTGTGCGTTAGGGCATCCTCATTTTATGGGCAACTCGATTCTAGTACTAATTTGCTATGGTGACATATTCTGCAGTTTTCATTGGATCCTATTTGTCATCTACCCAGACTTGAGCAAGATTATTGTCTTAGACTCAAAAAAGAAAGATAAGACAACTTAGCAACACCTCATCGACATGCTAAACAGGTTAACTCAATCATTTAATCTTCTCGATGATTGCATCTAAGTTTAATTGGTATTCATATTCACATATAGGACGTACACAAGATACTACAAAAACAGTGTTATCCACTTTCCATTTAGGAAGCAGTACGATGTAAAAACTGGCTTTCTGGTACATGATCCATATTCATGTCTTGCATTTTTTTACTGAATAAAAAAGTTTAATTCATTCCATTGATGAATCCTTTCCTCTTGAAGTGTATGAGGCAGCCACCTGACAACAATATCTACGTGTTTTATGTTCTTACTTTCATGTACGCATTCAGCCCAGACGGAGATATTGTTAGGTTCAATAATCTTGAGGTACGAAATAACATATTGATGCATTCTTTTCAATTTCTACATGTGTTCAAGGACTAATTCTTTCGATTCTACAAACGCAACACTCTAAACTACGCACAAGTGTGTTACAACCTGCAGAAATACATACCCTTCAAGAACAGATGGTTGGGTTCTTCTTGAAACATGTTATCAACCTAAACGGCAAGTTTCATGAACCGATCATACCGTCCACATGTGAGAGACCTTTAGATAACACTGTACCTTCTAGTAAAGAGTATGCGATAACGAGAAAGACTACCAAGGGGCTTGCCGATGTATTATATTTTGCCAATTGATACAATATTAATGAATGACATTAATTTCTATTTATAATGAATGATATAAATTACTATATATGATGTGAAGTTGGTATTGTTGGGTGACTCTTCGACAGAATAGCCTTCCAACGATGATGTGAATGAGGAGCAAGAAGCAGCGTCTCATAAGTGTGCCTATGAGGAGGTGGATGAGAGGCTGGCTCGTTAGCTGTGCACTACGGAGGAGTAAGAAGCAGCGTCCTGTAAGCGTACCCAGGAGGTGGAGGACGAGAGGGTGGTCTGTTAGTGTGCTACGGAGGAAGCTGAAGGCTCAAACCATAGAGGCATTCAAACGTCAGATTTCGATATTTTTTACACGCCGGCGAGCCTAGAGAATAGGCGACGCTGCAGTCAATCAGGCGTGGCCAGGTCCTTCGCTCCACCACCATCGGCCCCATGATGTCCCTAGACGTACACACGCCATCAGTCGTTAGTGCAGAGACACTGTCCTCATCGCGGGAGAGATAGAGGGATACTGGACTGGCTCAACTCGACTGACTTTTCAAGAGGTGACGTGTAAGAACTGTTATGTATATATGTGTGTTTGTCGATGCATAACTTGTAATATGTGTTCATTTCTATGTATTAATGAATGTGCTTTTATTATTGATTTACAGTAAATATATATATCATTTTATGCATGTATTGAGAGAGAGACGGAGAGATCGAGAAAAGAGAGGGAGTACAAAGAGTACAAAGAGAGGGAGGACCGACGAGGGAGGAGAGGGAAAACACTGCTGGCTGAAACCTTCAGCCGGCAATGATACCTTGGGTATCACTGCCGGTCAAATCCTTTAGCCAGTAGTGATAACCTCTTCTACTGCTGGTCCACCAAGCCGACATTAATATTCTTTGACTATCACTGTCCGTTGCCTACTGTCGGCTTTAAAACCGACAATGAAAGTGGTTTTGGGGCTGACAATGAAAAGATTCTACAGTAGTATATATGCATGTCTCTACATCATGTAAGCTAGCCAGGGGGAAAATAATAAATAGACAACATACGGTACCGTATTTGTCAAAATAGACAACATATTATTGTATTTATAAATTTAGCACCTATATTCAGCACCTCAAATACCGAAAACCCGATTTCAGAACGTGAGATACCGAAAACGGATGGGCCCAACCGTTTTCAGAATACGCCACTGTGCACAGTATTCGGCACCTCAGATGCTGAAAACAACCTATATTTGGTACCTCAGGTGCCGAATACAGCAGAACTATGCACCATCACTCTCTGTTGTGCGTCGTCGCTCGCGAAGAGAAGCTAGCACCTGTGTTGTACGTGTGTGTTTGAGTTTTTTATTTAACTCTCAAATTTATTTGAAAGTATAAAAATAGTCCAAAAGTTAAAAACGTTTTCATGAGTAAACTAGAGCTCACTATCAACCCATTTTAATTGGTTTGATCCAAAAAGTCTGAGACGGTATTTAATTAAAATTTTCCAAATAAGCCTATTTTTATAATTCTAGGATTTTTTAATGCCTCAAATAAATTCTAAAAATCTAGAAAAATTCACTAATATTCTTCTCATGTGATGTACTAATTTATAAAAATATTTCCAACCATAGGTTATTTGGGGGGGGGGGGGGGGTGAGTTCCTTTGTAATTTATTTATATGTATTTTTATCATTTCATGTAATATTATATTTTTAATTCAATTTGAATAAAAAATAAATATGGTACCGTATGTTTTCTATTTTGATTTTTTTTTAGTTTTTGTGCATATTTGAATGATCAGATGGTGGATCAGAATTTTCTCATCTTGTCACCTATTTTGTCTATTTTGGATTTTTGCCGAATTTTCTTGGCCTTTGCGCAATGGTGGGCATTGAGAAATATAGCTAAAAGGAGGGAGTAACATACTTATGTGTCACCTTAGAGCATAATACGATCATACCACAAGTCCACAACATATAAATTCGACGAGATATGAGTCTAATGTTCTACATTGCTCAGATCAACGTTGCAGAACCAAGAAGCACATGTTTCACTTGGCTAAGCCAGGACGGAGCAAAAAACTGTATAAAGCTAGCTAGATCATGCTAATCTCAGTTATCTTATACGTATCTTAACATAACATGATCCGCTTCTCCACATCAAGAAAAGCCTTGAGGCCATCCATCTTGCCACCTATGCACATTCACTTGAATCAATGCTAGGTAAGAACCAGAACTAGTCACCGGCGGTGAACACGCTCAGCCAGTGCGGCACCGTATTCAATTATGAATTTTTAGGTTTTGTGTGTATTTATTTATTTTATTCAAATTGAATTAAAAATAGAATATCACATGAAATGATAAATATACATATAAATAGAGCATTATAAAAGAACTTACTTTTTTCTCAAATAACCTAGGGTTGGAAATATTTTTATAAATTAGTACATCACATGAGAAGAATATTAGTGAATTTTTCTAGATTTTTGAGAATTTATTTGAGGCATTAAAAATTGCTAGAATTTATAAAAATGGGCTTATTTGGATAATTTTAATTAAATATTGGCTCAGACTTTTTGATCAAACTAATTAAAACGGGTTAATAGTGAGCTCTAGTTTACTCATAAAAATATTTAGAATTTTTGAACTATTTTATACTTTCAAATAAAATTAAGAGTTAAATAAAAAAACTCAAACACACGTACAACACAGCTGCTAGCTTCTCTTCGCGAGTGATGACGCACAGCAGAGAGCGACAACGCACAGCTTGACTGTATTCGGCACCTGAGATACCGAATACGATAATGTGCACCATATTAGATACTTGAGGTGCCGAATACATGCTATTTTCGGCATCTAAAGTGCCAAATAATATACACAGTACCGCATTCGGTACCTTAAGTAGATACCGAATACGGTAGGACCTATTCATTTTTGGTGTCTTACATTCTAAAATTGAATTTTCAGTTTTTAAGTGCTGAATACATATGCTAAATTTATAAATACATTAATATATTATCTATTTTAAACGTATATTATCTATTTTTGATTTTACACGCTAGCCGGGCAGTGCAACTCTGCGTCCAATGTACATGTCGTGCTTTCGTGCTTTACGATGTTAATAGCAGACCTACCGGAGCTAGGTCGACGCTGCCTGGCTCTCCCGGGAGCCCTGCATTGTCATGTATTGCCATGTCATGTCATGATCGTTGAACTGTGTCAATAGCATGCTTGCATGTCGCATTCTCCTGCAAATAAACACCGCTAACCACCGGCATTGATTTTTTAACCATGAACTCCGCGATTGAATGGATAGAAGCGGCGCAAGCTAGTGCCATGTCGACTGTGGACTCACGAGTGATGAATGGCGCACGTCGACGTTGGCACATTTGAATAAGAGCAACGAGCAGCAAACGCGAAAGTGATGGGTTTACATGGGCCAGAGCTAGTTAATTTGAGGGCGAGAACGAAGGGGAAAGAACTTGAATCGCGGTCCCTTTCGACGAAGATATCGGCTGATCTCATGAGCTTGGATTCACGGCGGTGCTGAGATTTTGGTGACCGGACGAATTTATTGGATAAATTTTACTGGAGGTGTTGGTAAACATAATTTATTAGCTATACTGGATAAAATTGATATAATTTTTAATAAATTCAAATAAAATACTAGTAAACATGATAAATTTTTCTACTAGAGTCCATCGGTAGATCTAGTAAACCAGGTTTATCACCGATTTTCGATCGAAATTTTTTCCTTGGTAACTTCCGAGACTTTTAAGCATGTTTGGTTCGTGTTTAAGTTTGCTACACTAAAATTAATCAAATGTGGCTTACCATAAAAAATGTGGCTAAGAAATTTTTAACTACAAATATGATCAAGTTAGTTAAAAAATTGAGTGTATGACGTGTCGATCAGAGGTTAACAAAATGTGATTTGCTATAGTTGTGATAGTCAACCAAACAGCTGCCTAAAAACATATTACGTGACTAACTTTAGATGTGGCAAACATAAACCCTGTTTGTTTGGGATTTCGTTAGCTTCTGCTTATCAGAAGCCAGAAGCTGAAGCAAATAGTCTACATTTGTTGGCTTCTAGCTGTGATTTTTCAGAAGCAAAAGTAACCTTTATTACTACAGAAAACTGAGAAGACATAAATAAGTCTAGATATCTTTATACTAGAATCAGCCTTCTAGATAAACCACATTTTATAAAAGCCTAGATGAATAGTATCTTAAATTTGAACCAAACAGACCTTTAGTTTTCTGATGACATGATCCTCCTCCTTCTGATCAAAGGTAGCCGCTCTGTGCCATTTGGGCTCCTTGCCTTGCTGATTTGGTTTCTTCCCACCATTTTTGGTCTGTGAGGAGCCGTGTGGCTAATGGTGGCCTTGCAGGCGATGCATGCATGAGGTGTCAACGGGGTTTCGATGATTGTATGTTGCTAGTTTGAATGCCTGGTTTGTGGGTGGGAGGCTATGGGCGAAAGCCTATCCCGACTTGCTGTTGGTGCCGGTAATGGCGACACCCTCTAGCGCCACTCCCCTCCCTTGAGGCATTATCGTGGTGTCACCCACCACCCTTAGGGGACTCTCCGGTGAAAACCCAAGTTCAGTCTTTCGGATGGGCGACGATGGCATTTTTGACGTTGCATCCTCCCTAGAGGCATCGCCTTGGAGGTCTCTCCCCCTATTTGAGCCACCTGACAGAGGCTTAGAAGTTTTGACGAGGTTGCTGCTTCTTTGGAGTTTCTCTTTGTGTTCGGGTGGATAGCTGACATGCATCGGGAAGAACGTGTTGAGGTGAAGTCGGAGCTGCTAAGTCGATTTCGACAGAGCTTGACAACGATGAGATGAGACAGAGCTCTTTCTTGTGATGTCAATGGTGGTCGTGGGCGCATGCATGACGAGAATGAGGCAAGGGTTAAGGTCCGCTCTGTGAAGTCAGAGCTGCTGAGCTGTTGGAGCGGTAAGCTTGGCAACGATAACAGGTATTGTACTCTGTCATTTTTAGAGCTATGTTCAGTCGTTTGAGGCTCTTTTTTTTGCCAGTTTTTACAACTATATGCTTTTGTGATTTGGTTTTTCTTATAAATTTGATTAATTCTTTTCTTTTCTAATATAAAATCAGTAGAGCTCGTGCCTGTTGTTTCAAAAAAATAGTACAGAGCAAACGGTTGCCTCTGTTCTGAATCGGCTACCAACATCTGCAAAGAGCTAATAATTCATCGTGTACATGAAGCAATAAACGACATGATAGTTGCTATATCCTACTAGGAGTATCTTTTTGCACGCTATCAAATGTTAAAAATGGATGAACAGTTCATGGACCACGACGGAAGCATACAAAACCCTTCTGTCTCGGGGCGGCGACACACTGTCTACGGATTTCGACAGAAATGACAGCAAGATTCGTCCAGTTTACTCGATTGGCGCAGGAGAAATCACAGATCTGAGTAGACTCTTTATACTAACAGTACATCTCGTGTTTCTTTCATATTCCATTGTCTTCTTTCTGTTTGTACCTACTTTGACTTTGTAGTCCTGCTGCCTCGAAGGCACGACAAGAATAGTTTAGAGATTCAAGAGACATGCATGCAACAGAAGCTAAAAATTTCACGTGGCAACGCAACCCTCTGTTCTTAGAAATTCGACATATATTCTTGTTAGTCCCAAACAATAAACACATTACAATTTAAGACATAACCATTGTGCTAAAGTTCTTCAATCAAACCTCACGAGTCACAGGGAGCTGCTACCCAATCTTCGGCTTCGGACCGATGACCATCAAAGCACAGCAGCTCTTGTTGCATGTTGCGGTCCGCGAGTCAGTATAGCTGATGAAACATCTTTCCGAAGGAATGCTGACGAAGCATTTGGCAGCTGACACTGGCTTGGTTGGGCTCTCGTTATCCTGCCATCAAAACTATCGTGTACGGACCAAGACAAAGGTCGCATCTGGGACCAAGGGGATCCGTCAGAAACGTCACTTCCGCTCGTGTCGCTGCTCGATTCAGGGGGCTCTAGTCTCTAGAGCTACCTGGTTACCTGAAGCTGACGCAAAAGGCAAACGAGAGAGATCGATCGGGTTGGTTAGACAATGAACTTGGCCTAAGCATGATTAGACATAAACTCGGGTGGGTCCCATCAACGCATACACCCGTGACAGCTCCTTGCCACGTGGGACCTGGTTTAAGGACTATCCTCGTCGTTTAAGGTTGTGCTAGAGCTACTGACAGTGTCCACTCCAACTCGCCGAGTTCAGTTCGGACCCATTTCAAAGCTGAGGCTGGAGCTGGAGCTACAGCAAACAGAGCCCTAACTCGCCCCAGTACGTGCAGTGAACTGACCAGTGACTGCTCGACTGAACAGCGCAACAAAGTAACTCGTTCTTCAACGCGCCGGTTTTGTTCGCCATGCCGTGGTCTCGTGACCCCTTGAGCTGCGACGCACGACGTCACGGTTCCACAAAAGTTGGCAGGGCTGCAGGGGCCGTGCCACTTTTGCGTTAGTCGAGCGTTTCGCCGTTTGCAAGTTGCAGGGCCGGCATCAACGGGTCCACTCGGCCCAGTAGTATTTTCTGTACTGCACGTGGAAACACAAGCCGGACACTTTTAGGAAATCTATTTGGGCCAGGCAAACTAGCTATGCGAAAAGGACATAATTTTTTTATATTTTTTCTTTAATATTTGCAAGAATGCACGTCTGTTTGGAAAAATGCAGAAGTAGGCTATCGTCGTCTGTCCATCGGACGAGATCAAGTAAACGTGCGACACCTTGCACTACTTTTTAAATTCAATTTGAATTCAAACAAATTCAAGATATAATTCAAATTGAATTAAAAAAAAAAGAATATCACTTGAAATGATAAAATTGTAAATAAATAGGGTATTACAAAGTAACTTACTTTTTCACCAAATCAACTAGGGTTCGAAATATTTTTATAAATTAGTATATCATATGATAAGAATATTAGTGATTTTTCATGATTTTTAGAAATTTATTCAAGGCATTAAAAATTTCTATAAGTTATAAAAGTAGGCTGCTTTGGAGAATTTTAATTAAATATTGGTTTAGACTTTTTGGATCAAATTAACTAAAATGGGTTGCTAGTGAGCTCTAATTTGCCCATGAAAACGTTTAAAAAAATTTAGACCACTCATGTACTCACAGATAAAATCGAAATTTAAATGAAAATATGAAAACACACAAACGTACACACATCAGACATGGTTGGGTGAACAGTACACATGAAAAGTACTTGTCTAATCCTTGGGTGATATGTTTTGGTGGGTCTACTAGCACTTAGATCTCACCTGTTCAGCAGATAAGATTAATGTCTCGTCCACTGAACGAGTGATATCTTGTGGATCTCGCATGTCCATCGGTTTTTTATTACTTGATAGGCAGGATTTATAAGGTGTCGTTCATTTAGCAGACGAGAATTTGATCTCGCCCGATGTACAGACGACAGTATTATATTTCTGTGATTTTTTTAAGCGGATTTGTATTCTTGTAAGTATTGAAGAAAGAAATATATATAAAAAAATTCAAAAGGACAGGACTACCGCTCAACTTTCGCCATCGGTCAGTTTGGGCCTGACTTCTCTTTTCATGTTTGTTACGTCACGCTGGTATGATCTCTAGCAAACCGAAATTTTAACATGCACGAGTTTCTCGTGCAAAAAAACAAAACTAAACCAAAAAAAAAGTTGAAAGAGAAATCTGGCCAGGAAGATTATGTGCCTTGGTGGACTTTGAATTGGCTACGTATCGCGGCGGAATGGAAAGTGCGGAATTTTCGCTTATGTATAGTGCCCTCGTTATTATGAATCCTATAACTATTAAACCTTTCTTTTTTTGAGGAAGGGGATCCTATAAACTTAAGCCGAACAAGTCCGGACAGTCCGTATTGTTGGATCGTTAGCGAACACGATCATCATTCTTCCTGCTCGGCCCAGCACAAATCTCTCGTCGAACATGTAGCCCAGTTCATAGCCTTTTCTCAGCTGATAGCCCAGTGTACAACTGCACTTCTTATTTTATTTTTATTTTTGTTTTTCTTAATGACATACCCCTATTTTTTTAAGACAAAAAGTTCCTGCAATTCACTATAGAAGAAAAGAGTTGATTCAGTTTATGAAAAAAATTAGATCCAAAAACCTTACAAACGCACGGTAAAGACCCACGACACACTATTCATTATCAACCTACAGATGACGAAGCCTGTCATAAGTTATTGTTGTCAAGCTAGTCGCAATAGCGACACAACAGCTCCGACTTCTCACAATGGACCTCAGCCTATACCTCATTATCATTGCACCCACACACACAGCTACCACCGAAAAAGCCTCGAGAAAGAGCATATTGCGTGACATCGTTGTCAAGCTTCGTTGCACCTCAACGACATACAAGCTCCAACTCCACACCAACACGAACAACCCAAGCCTGTCAGCCGCCTTCCATGAAGCATGAAGTGCAACTCAAGGAAGCAGAAGCCTTGTTATCACCCTAGCCCCGAACCTCATCACCACCAATCTTAATGTCAGTCTCATCCAGCGCAGGGCCGAGGTAATGCCTCCACGGAGGACACGACGTCAAATATGCCGTCATTGCCTAACCTCGAAAGAGGTCAGGGTTTTCACCCAAAGAATCCTCTCAGGGTAGGGGGACAAGGATCTTGTAGCGACGCATTTAGGAAGGATAACGGCACCCAAAAGCGTCGTCATCACCAGCATTGATAGATCCAAGTTAGGCTTGCGCCTAAAGCCCCCCACCACCTAGCATCCTACGCCCATGTTGAACACCAATTGACCACCGCCGACGTGCGCCGCAACAAGGACCGAGCCGTAGGTCGCCGAGCCCCATGGACGCCTCCACCGCACCGCGACAAAGGTAGACGCAATCGGCGCAGCACGCGGGGAATTCTGTCGACGAGAGCGTGAACGTACGGTTCCGGGACCTCCGCTATGGTCCCCATCGGGAGTAGATCTACCGCTCTCCATGGCAGCCAACCAGCAACACACCACCGTCGCCACCACCTCACCTCAGCGACATGCCCAACTGTAGCACCGGCAGCATCTCCACCTCTGAGAACCGGCCCACGCCCGAGCTGCGCACCAGCGCGTTGCCGTGCTCCAAGTCGAAGCACCACCAAGATGTCGTCGTACTACAAGGTCTTCAGCCCCATCACTAGCACTAGCTTCTATGGCGCCCGCAAACTCCACCATCGCCGCCACCACCGCTAGCCAGCCACAACGCCGCCGCGACCTCCGTGGATGCTCCGGCCTAGCTAGATCTAGCCGTCATGGCGTGCTGCCACCTCCTCCTCCGCTACCACTTCCATCATGGTCACTTTCGTGGACGCCCCGATCCGGCTTGACCCGGTGAGATCTAGCCAAAACGAGGCGCAGATCCAGCCGCTCCTGGACGTAGCACCGCCGAACCCTTCGTTCCCTTCAAACACCGAAAAGAAGAGACCTGCCGCCGCTGTCCTTGCAACCACACAAAACCTCTGGTGGCATGCATAGGCAGCGGCGAGATGGGGATGCCAAAAGGAGGGCCTGACTGCACGATGGAACGGTGGCCGCCGAGTTGCCCCCCTCACGGGGGCTAGGCTCAATTAACATGGATGTTAGAAACATAAATGCACATTTCAGACTTGACCAAAGTGAAAGATTCTGTTTATCTCGATCGTCCTGTTCTGAGACTTCTCACCTCTCACCCATTGGCTGCTCCCCGGTGCCCGCCCAGTCCTTTTCGACTCCGCATTTCTTCTCTTTTTTGAATATTCCGCATTTCTTCTGACTGACTGTGCAGACACGTTCCGGCCGGCAACGAATTGGTCCTGGCCTCCTGGGTCTGGACCAAAATCTCCGATTGTTCATAAGTGCCAGAAAAAAATCCGCAACAGTCAGGCGCTGAATCACATGAACCTCTCGCGGTTGGCGTGCCGAAACGGGATCTCATCTCGCAGGTGTCAAGCTTGCAAAGTCAAGCAAGAAATTTAATTCCTTGGACCCGTTATCAACATGGACCTCCATTTGTCCACCCATGTGAGGTCACATGCCCAGGAATAGGATCATGGAAATCGAAGCTCCCGGTGCTGAAATCCTTGCACCCATGCGTGGCCATGGACACTGGTACCTGGTCATTCACGGGTGCATCGAGAGGAATTTCTATTTCATTTGGCCATGCAAATCAAGGTGTAGCCATCAATGTGCCAGATCAAGAGGAAGATGGACTGTATGTGATGGTTAGCTAGGTTGTACCTCTTCTGTTTGTTCCATTTCCTTGCTAGGCATGTTTTCTTGTTGGACCATTCGATGGATGGAAGGTGCAGTCGGTAACGAGGGAGAAGGCCGAGCAGTTGTGAGCTAGACTGATGCGAATGAACATGTTTGTATGGTCTGTAATGAAGTTGTTAGGGGTCCTTTTTTTTAACATTGTTCACCCACAGACATAGAAGAAAATGGTCACTTACATAAATAGGTAAATAGTCATACCAGTCGCTTTCTCCATCGTTCTCCTTCTCTCTAACTGTGCTGTTCACTGCCTTCTAATGCGTCACTGCAACATGACAACCATGGCTTGCTTTTGTGAAGGATAAGCTCCATTTTTTTTTTGCCGGTCTCAGGTGATATCTAGCCCGTGGAGGATTCGTCAGCTTCACTAGCAATCTTGACGGCAGGTTATACTAATCTATTTAGCCCTGCTGACTCATTCTGCAGGAGTCGGTTTCACCACGAAGTCCATCACAGAACCCTACTCAAGAATATACAAACGATACGTTCCAAGTTCAGAGACCACGTCTCCCAAAGTTCCAACTCCATCTGGAACCATACACGCACGCGCGTGATCGACGAAGATCCGAGACGCTGCATAGAATCACTATTGTTTCCTGTGGATTATTTGCCTGTGACATCCCCAGGTGACAATCAAAGGGATCCAAACGCCAAACATTTCAGAGACTTGATTATCGTCAGCGTACAGGCACGGTCGAGGATGGGGCTGTGGTACTCAATTCAGTTGGTCACCGAACCAAAGGCGACCTCCTCTCATCCGGGCATCCATCCCATGTGAAGTCGTGGAAATTTTCTCGGTTTGAGATGGCATGCGGCCACCAGGGTCGTGCCTCCACTGATCAATTTGCTTGACCATGCTTCCACACGCGTCCGTTGATTTGCCGCCCGGAGTTATCTTCTCCCACAATGTGAACCACCATAAAACGTCATTATTTGACCGACTGGGGGAAAAACCCAGCCGAATTCCTCCTTTTTCCAGTAGACAAAAAAAAAAAAAAGCCGGTTTGGTATCTTTCATTTCCTGATTTCGAACGATGAGGCACGTGATTGTGGAGTGTCACCAAGATGATGCCTCAAGTGAGCATTGCATGGACGTCCAGCCGGCTAATTGCTTGTCAGATGGGAGACTCCTTAAACCAGAATGCGCCACAAGGAAAGGTCCCGTCGAAAGATGGAAGAGGGAAATACCACATCAGGACGACACCACACCAGGCAAAAGAGGAAGAGCCGAAAGTCGCTAACCATTCTTGATGGCTCAAATTCCTCCTGCCAGAGGCGTGCGCTGCGAAGCCGTTTTCTACAATCGGCGTGCAGGAAGACGGAAGCATCGGCGCAGGGCACGCGAAAAAAGGGTCGGTGGAGTACGACCGGAGCTGAATAATTACGATGGGATTAGTTACCCGTACCAATAGAGACTCGGTGAATAAATATAATTTTAGAAAGATATATATTTGATTATATGTATATATAATTTTAGTCTACTTAATAGATGTAGATATACGTTTATAGTCTGACTCGAAAAGTAAGTTCTTTCTCCAATTTGATCTGACTCATATAGGTAGATATACTTATCAATATCACAAAATCATTTTCATACATATAACCGATCACAATCTCACTTCTTATATTTATTTATATGATCTCTTATTAAATAAACAAATAAAAAATAAATATAACTAATCAAACATCTATTTTTCAATAAATATAATATTTTTTCACAACCTACGTGTACTGTCCATACAAACCAAACATTTTTCCGCAACTTACATTTACCGTCCATACAAACATCCGATTACACCTCAGCAGCAGCGAAAGGCGCCGTGACCTGCTCAGCTCAGCAGCGTGGACATTTCCGACACGGCACGACCGCCGTTCGTTCACCCACAGCGGCTGCGGGTGCCGCCTCTGTTTCAGTCACCGCTCCCTAGTCCTTCCGCACACGTTAGCCGGACGTGACCTCCTCACCCGGGGCCTGCCCCCTTCCCTCTACGGCCTTGACGTCACGTCACACGCGGTGCCAGGCGCCGACCGAGCCAGCCCCGCAGAAAACCACGCGTCCGCACGCGCAAACGCACCGCGAGGTGCCTAGTCCCCAACCCCACCGATCCGATCGGCAAATCCCCCCTCAGATCCCGGCGCCCCCACCACACAGAGCTCGCGCTTCCTTCCCTTCCGAACTCGCACCAGAATTGGTGGCGAATTACCCGCCGGCCTGGCCGCTGAGCCGTTTCCGTTCCCGACCCTTGCGATGGCCGAGTGCCGCAGCCTCATCGAGTTCCTCCGCGCGTTCGAGCAGCACCGCAGGGCGGCGGACAGCTCCGCCTCCGCGTGCTCCCGATCCAAGCGGGCCTCCTCGCCCAGGCCCACCACCGGCTCCCTCTGCGACAACTCCCCGATGGCAGCGGTCGACGCGCTCGTGCTCCTCGCCGTCCTCGCCGCGCTCGGGTTCCTCGTGATCCCGTACCTGAAGCTGCTCCTCCTCGAGATGGGCGCGCTGCTCCACCCGGCCGCGTCGTGCCTCTCGGCCGCCGCTTTCGTCGGGGCCGCGGTCGCCGTGGCGGCGGCGGTCGTCGCGTGGGAGCTGCTGGGCCACCACGCGCGCAAGTGCGGGAAGCCGAGGTGCAGGGGCCTGAAGAAGGCCGTGGAGTTCGACATCCAGCTCGAGACGGAGGAGTGCGTGCGCGGCCGCCCCTTGCCCGCGGCGCGATCGGCGCTGCTCGCGGCGGCGGGGGCGCGCCCCATGGAGCTCGGGGACGAGCACCGGGAGCTGGAGGTCGAGCTCCGCAAGATGGCGCCGCCCAACGGCCGCACCGTCCTCATCTTCCGCGCGCCCTGCGGGTGCCCCAAGGGCCGCATGGAGGTCTGGGGCACCAAGAAGGTGCGCCGGATCAAGAAGTGAAAGGGGAGAAGGATCAGATGGTTACTATTGTACTGCTGTTCCTTCCTAATAAGTAGCTAGAAAAATACATAATTTACACCCTTAGTAATAAGTATGGGAAGAGGAAATAAATGGATGATACAACTAGTTATATCACAGATAGATTACAGACATACTCCTTGTATTATGATCTAGTGGGGATTTGAGACATAAATATATGCAGTTTACTTGTTCATTCTCGGTTTTTCATTGGATTCTGGATAAATAATCGAACATAGACACTGTCTTATGTGAATACCGTGTTACTTTTTTGGTTGATCTCAGCCTATACTTATTGGATGGTAAGTTTATTTGATTCTGCTGGGTTTAGTTTGTAGTTATGTGTCCTATATGAAGTGTTTTTGGCTGTTGATTCAACGTCTTCTGAGGTGAAGTTTTAGCTACTTAATTGGTGTTGAGGTGAAGTATTATAGTTGAGATTGCAAAGTTTTTGTAGCTTCTGAACTTCTCTAGTCCCTACTGCGAGTGCGGTAGAATATGCGTTATTCACTGGCTCCTAAATTGCCAATCCAGTGCACTTTACAAAGTTTTAATATGAATGCTCCGAAATGTGACTATGGAGTGGTTCCTATTATGTTACTGTTTCAGTGGAAACTGAAAAAATCAATTGCCGAACTGAAATTTGAAATGCATATGCCTCCCTCAAAAGAACCCTTTACATTGGATATTCACTGGTCAAGTTGAACCAAGTTTCTATGAATTCCAGTATAAAAGCTGAGAGTATACATGAGTAGAATATGTTTTCTCCCTGAAGAGTTCTGACACTGTTTTTTTCTCTCTCTCACACCCAAATAGTTGCAGCTCCAAATGTAAGTACATGTACCACAGTTAGTTTTCTTTTATTACAAAATAGGCTGATTCATTTTATCTTAATTATGAGTAGGACAAGCGATCCTTTTTTTTGCGAATTTTTGAATTCATGTGCCCAAATGATCTATTTTCTATCTACTTGAACATGCTTGTGGCATATCGACCAGTTATAGTGGTGCAGAACTCATGACTAGTTTGTGCCAATCATATCTCATATTGTCACATATCATCTTAAGGAAAAGCACATTATTTTCGTTATTTCTCTCCTTTTGTCCTGTTAATTTTTTATTCTTCATTCTTTGTTTCGTGGGAGTGATTCTGTAACATAGTGTGCCTATTTTACCATGTCATTCTATTGCCTCATGCCATATAACAATCTAAAAGTACCCTTTTTTTCCCCTATAGATTTACCCTGATCCATATTTCATGTCTTCTTATGTAAACTCCCTGTACTTATTTCATGCTCTGGGTGTTTTCAGCGAGAGAACCTACCTTTTGAGTTTTGAATGCCCTTTTCATGTTTCTTTCTGGATTATCTGCTTTTCAACCTTATTTTCCTCATTTGATTCTTTGGCACTTTTGTGGTGGATAGTTTTACTTCTCAGCCTAAAATATACTTTTAGTCTAGTTGCTTCAGTTTCATAAACAGAGTAGCAGACCTTTGCAAAAAGACTTATTTCTTTTGTGGACTATAATACTTATAACTGTACATTTCTTTAGTTGTTGTTTTCCCAACCTAACCATACTTTTGGTCATGTCAGTTTCATAAACAGGTCTACTGACCTGTCATCTTAGCTGGCTTTCACTCCCATAGTTGTTCATGAATTACTACTATGTTCAGTCTTATGAACAAACACTTCCTGGGCTTCTGCACTCTATGAAAAGAACTCAGATATGGTAGCATTATACGATGTGATCTTCTAGTAAAAGTGATACAAACGTTTACCAAAAATCGTTTTTGGATTCCTTTTTTCCTACCTGGATCATCTTGTATGTTTTCAGCTGTAACTGAAATTGTTCAAGCCAAATGCTTACAGCCAGCATTACTGATTCTGTGAGTGCTTGAATCAAAGATATGGCCAATAACTTGGGGCTTGCAATCTTGTCGATTGGTTTCTCCAAGCTGTTCAATTGCTTATTGCTCATGGTTTGGTCCTTGGGATAACACTCCCTTGTTTGTTTCTTTGCATTTTTCTGATGGAGAACTATTGCTGCTGCTGCCTCCTTCACATTGTGCAGATGAGCATTGACATCCTGTTCTTTGTTCTCACTCGAGCTTCTTTGCGGGGAAAAATGGTAATTCCGATCATGAACCTGACTTGCTCGAATTTTTTTTGACAGATCCGAAATGGCCTAGATTAATTAAGGAGAAGGAAGTACAGGCAGTATGTAAGACACATACTACAAAGAAAACGGAGCAATCAGGTATTCAGGTGGTTTACGCCAGGCTGAGTGCTCTCCCACTCTGGAATTGGAATAGGATTACACGCTAAAAACATAAGCAACTAAGAACTAGAGAGCTGAGTGGCCAGAGAACACTAAGCCTTGGGATGGACCATGGACGACAGTATGAAATCCGAGTCTTTTGCACCCATCGTGGTCCATTGCTGTGTCTCTTCCTGGAGCTCAGACACAATACGGCATACTGTTTTTTCTTTGCGGTTGAAAACACGATTATTTCGCTCTTTCCAGACAGTCCATACGACTAGGATGCATAGCGAGCGAAGCCCCTTGACTGCCCAACATGATGCGACTGGGTGAGGGACCTGAACCAATCTAGTCCACTTGTCCCAGGTGGCATTGTTGTCCATTTACATGGCAATAGGCAAGGACGTTGCACCCAAGAGGCAACCATGTTACAAATTTGTTGTGTAATTGCACACTCAGAAAACAAATGATCTACCATTTTAGATTGCGCAAACGTAACTGGCAAAAGTAACAGTTCGGCCATCCGCGTCTTTGCAATCGGTCGGTAATCCAAATTCAGCTTTGGAGGAGTAGCCATGGGAAAACTTACATTGGGGAGGAGCCCAAGGCTGCCATACTATGCTGTCCATCTCGATCATTTCGGCGCCTTCAAACCGAAGGAGGTAAGCCGATCGAGCGGAGTACTCCTTGTAGCAGTACATGTCTAGGTAATCGAGTCCGGAACAATGCTACTCATATCCAGGTGCATTGATTAAAGAAGGGTCCAAACATCAACATATTCAGCTAGGAGAGTCGGGGTTAGGTTCTGGTCTAGATCCCAAATCCATCTGTCATCAGTGAAAGCATCTGTCGCGGTGCGGTTTTTGCACTTGCTATGGTTGTAAAGGAAGGGAAAGAGAGACACCGATGCTAAACCCTGCAACCAGCTAGACCGTCAGAAAGACACCTTCTTGCCATCGCCAAGCTGGACTGATGTGGCAACATTAAAGAGTGCAATGTCAACTGAGTCGACCGGTAACTCCATTCCGTGCCATGGGCGCTTAGGGTGCCTGCACTCGAACCAGAGCCAATGGAGACGAAGGGCGCGACCAAAATACTCTAGGTTTGTAATGCCTAGACCACCTTTCTGGATGGGCCGGCATACACGAGACCACTTCATTTTACACTTGCCACCTGTGAGGTGTTGATCACCTACCCAGAGGAAATGTTGTCATGTCTTATCCAATTCCTTTACGAATTTTTTTAGCGTCTGAAGCACCGTTATGAGATAAGTGGGCAGTGAACTCAGGACTGTGCGCACAAGCTCTCGCCTGCCAGTCGGCATAAGCAATCTTCCCTACCAGCCAACCAATCTTGGATCGGCTGTAATCGAGCAAGGCGAAGCTGACCAAGGGTTAGTGGCATTTTTAGGTAAGTAATTGGAAAGGGCGCTCGCAGGCCAGTGAAGTTTTCCAGCATTGCCTCCATATCAAAACCTTGACAACGAATGGCAGACACCGCGCTCTTACTTAGATTGCTTTGCAATCCTATAGCTACTCCAAAGTAGCGCAGAATGTCCATCATCGTGCTAATGTCCTGTTTGTTTGGGTTTGTGAAAGCAACATCATCATCGGCATATAGTGATAAGTGTAGAGTTGTATGCCGTCCACGAAGGGGGTGATGGCTCCTTCCTCTGTTGCCAACTCAAAGAGGCGCTGCAGGGTATCTATGCCAGGATGAACAAGTAGGGGGATAAAGGGTTGCCTTGCCGCAGCCCTCCCGCATGGTGGATTACTAAAGTCACATATGAGAAGAGAGTAGCTACCAATTTCTCCATCGTGCACTAAACCCCTGTGTTGTAGGAGATCAAACATGTATTCCCAGGATATTGTGTCGAAAGCCTTTGAAATATACATTTTGAAAAGGCATGCTAGGGTGCGGCTTCAATTGTAGGTTCACGGCAGATTGCGCACATACAAGAAATTGTCTTGGGTGCACCTGCGCTTTATGAAGGCACCTGCGCACATACAAGAACCAGTGGGCACACTAGTTCAATAGTTCGCTGATCAGATTTTGTGTTGTCAACGAGTCGAGGTCGAGTGAGCTATCGCCTTAGGCTTAAGTTTGATAGGAACTCGAGTCGAACTTGATCTAAGAGAAAGATCTGATCGAGCCTACCACAAAGCTTGAGCTTGACTTGTTAGGGTCTCAAGCCTAGGACGAGTTAAGTTCGAGTAGTTCGTGAGCTTCGAGCTTTTCTGATAACTCTATCTATGTATGTATGTAGTCACATGACTTTAAAGTTAGACGATTGGATTTTGGATTGGATGACGAGGTTAAAAAAATAAACTTGACTGAAGTGAATGGATACCGACTTTGCTCGACGGATAGCAGTTGGAGTTAGCCAAGCTTTTGACGACCAATTCAAGCTCGAGCTCGGTAGACTCGCGAGCTTATGGCTAGGCTTGAGTTTGGCTCGTTAAGGTCTTAAGCTGACTCGAATCAAGCCGAGTTCGAATAGCTCGCAAGTCTTGAGTTCTTTGATAGCCTTAATCAGATCACTGGTTCAGTTGTTCAACTACCGGTTCAAATAAAAATAATAAATAAGTGATTTGTTGTGACATGGAGAAGAAATAAAGTGTTAAATAGAATAACATCCTTTAGAAAGTCACTAACTCCATGTAGCTTTGCCTCAGGTCTAGAGTTCGATTCCCATTCCCCACACGATTTTTTCTCATTTCCAGTAAGGTGTCCGGTCCAACCAATACCGGTTTAGTAGTAAAACTGCCGGTTCATCTGGTTTTGACCGGTTCAATTGTTAGCCGACTTTTTAAGTGAGGTCAACCGTTACTATTTTTTCCAATTCAACGGTGACTGGGTCGATTTTTTGTTCTATGCTCAAGAGTCGGGACCATGATGTGTTGCCATCACAGTGGGTCGGTGGCGGATCCTCATGTTGGCGTCCCAACGTCACGGCTTGTTCTCCACCGTCTAAAATCCCCTTCCCCTCTATCTCCTTCCTGGCCGCATCGCGCTACCTCGCACCAAGGCACGGGCCTCCCCGACCACAACGACGCCAGCGCCCGGCCACATTGCGTCATTGGTTCATTGCCGGCTTGCCGCCATCGCCGACCGTGTCGTCCTTGCTCAAGCCCCGCTCGCACTCATTGAAGCCGGCCTCAAAGCACTCCTCCGATCATCCTCGTCCTTCAATTTCTCCTCCTATCATCCCCATCTTCGCCGCCTTCCGCTTTTTCCTCGCTCAGGCCCCACTCGAACTCACATACTGACCTCAAAATCCTCCTTCCCGTCCTCGAGCGCCTGTACCAAGCCTTCCTCGCGAGCCCCTTGCAGCCAAGGTTCGGCTTACCGATCGGAGCTCGGTAACCGAGCTCTGACGATTACCGCGGTAACTGGTCGAAAATTCAAAAAAAAATCAGACAAAATTCATTTGACAAAATTTGAAATTTAGGGAAAAAATCACGATTTTAGTCACTCGGTAACCGGTCCAAACTGACCGGTTAGTTTTTGCGATTTATCGAGCGGTTTTCTTGAATTTTCCGTATTGTCGGTAACCGCTCAATTTTCTCGGTAATCGCTTGGTTTTCTCGATTTATCGAGCGGTTTTCTCGATTTTCAGTGAAGTTCGACAAAAAATCCAAAAATTATCTCAATCTTGTAAAATCAATAACTAATTCATCTGAGTTTAAAATCAAGTGAAACAAATTTTGTTGGTTTCCTTGTAACATGATCTACATGATAAAAGTATTTATACTCATAAAAAAGTTTAAAATTTTATGTGAGAGAATGTATTTGTTAAACCAAGTCAAATGCATAGTTTACTCTTTGCTAATCCAAAAATCATGAAACTAATTTTGTTAGTCTTCTTACATGATCCTATATCTTTTATAAATAAATAAACTCATGAATTAGTTATTATAACATGTAGGATTGTGTAAGTGTGTTGCAACTAGGTTAATTCATAACTGACTCATCACATCTCAAAAATTAGTGAAACTACTTTTATTATTTTATTTATACTATTATTTACATAGAAAAAATAATAGTAGACATAAAAAAGTTAATTACAGTGTTGTTTCTTAACGTATTCACTTTATGCTTGTGAACTTTGTAAAAATCATAGAGAAATTAATAAAACTCTAAATAAAGTGAAATCAATTTTAAAGATCCTCTTAAAATACGTTTTACACAAGAAAAATATGTGTTTACATGTTAAACTTTTCCTTAACATGAGTTAATAACTGAGGCGCACGCTTCTTCTTTTTTTCATTTTTTTCAAACTTCCCCTATAAAATATGATGCGAACGACGTTATTTTTAAAATTCTTTTCACATAAATTTTTTTTTGAATTTTTTTTTTCGATTTTATTTCAAATTTGATTACCGTTTGGTTTCTGAAACCGAACCGAACCGAGATAGTCGGTTATCGCGATTTTTGCTCGGTTACCGTTGGTTTTTAACCCTGTCTGCAGCCCCGCCTCACCGCGGAGGAGCACCACTGCACGCCGGAGAGGCGGCAACGACTGCCGACGCCATTGCAGCCTTGCAATAGGGAGCCGAAGGCTGGAGTCGACAGAGCCGTCCAATGTAGCGGACGGTGGCGTTGTGCGACTGCACGCAGATGATCCGGTTCTACGGTGGCGGTGTGGCATGCTGCATACCACCCATCCATCCGCCGCTGATTCGGGGTCCGACCACAGGAAAGGAGAAATTGGAAGCATAAACAACTGATTCAGTCGCCTACCGCTTAGTCAGGTCACATGTAATAACCTGAGACCCAAGGCTTCAGATTGGACAGTGAAAATATCGTACCATTGCAGATAGTATCGTTCGACACACGAAGAAACGGAGAGTTCAGATTTCAACTTACGGTTCGTGATCTTCTGTAGATCGGCGGTAACTATGGAATGTTTGGTTGCTCGCCTGTCTGAGCTTGATCTGTATATGAGAGCTAGGCTCATCTTAGTTAGGTTGAGTGTATACAGAGGTTGTATTTGATTGTTCGTACGGGTATATATATTATAAAATTAAAATAAAAAATAAATATTAATATAATATTATTTTGTATAAATATATTTTATAATTTTTAATTTATCATATTAAATTTTAATCTAATTTGAAATGTACTAATGCATAGATAATATATTAATATTATCATTAGCTAAGTTAAATTTGCATCTCACGAGCTTGGCTCGGAAAAAACACAATTGGAATCTGTTTCTCAAAAACCAGACTCGCATAATGATCTTACACCAAATACTAAAATATTATATCTCATAGACTGTGAGTTATATACACCAACCACACATACCTTTGACACCCTTAGAGAGTGTCATCTCTTTTCAAACCTTGTGTTTCGCAGTTTTGACGAGGGCAATACGAAAATCTCGCGATCTCCGCCGGCAGCCACCTTCCCGTCTTCCTCCCGCTACCGCAGCCACCTACCTTCCCACGCCACTTCTAAAATCCCCGCACCGAACCCCGCGAGGCCCAACCAAACCCGCCCACCGGTTCCGAGGCGTGGTCGCGAGCAGCGAGGCCACAACCATGGATTTCCTGCAGGGGCAGAGCCTCGAGACCACGGTGACCGTCGCCGTCGCCGTCGCCGCCGTCGCCGCGGGCGGCGCCTTCCTCCTCCTCCGATCCAAGAAGCCCAAGGGTATGTACATGTATACATCCGCACGTCGGCACGTGTTTAGTATAGGCGTGCGTACACGAGACGCCTCTGATTTGTGTAAAGATCTGGTTGCCAACGAGTTCCGTGCCTTTTCCATTTCCCATTAGTTTGGGCTGTTCAGTGTGCTACTTCCTCTAATCTAAAATATAAGTCCATTATTCATCGACGCGGAATATGACGCTTTGACGAGCAATATCTATGCAAATATACCATTTCAGACAAAAAGAATTATGTACTATGAAAGTATTTTTCATGATGAATCTAGAAACATCAATCTTATGTTGTCAATAAATATGATTTTTTAGATATCGATTGTCAAATCTATAAAGGTTTGACCAACAACAATCCTAAATGGACTTATATGTGGGATCATCGGTTGTAGTTCTTATGTGACTAAGTGACTGGAGCAGCGGTTTCTGTGCGCCTAACTGTATATCATCCTGAGTTGATTTGATGTTTTCCCCCTGACCTAATTAAGTAATTATTAGTGGGACAGTTGATTCGATCTGCAGAGTTACCATTTGCAGCCTCCAAGCTATTTGTTGTAATGAAAAAGTGTATTTTTATTTTGATAAAAATGAGCCATTGAATTGAAGTATTGGTTCTGCTTGGAGTAGACCGTCAAACGATTAGCTGATATATATAGATTGTAAGTAGTTTTTACTTGTTTTCATGTGTTGGCAAGCGGTTCTCATCACTTGATACTGCGTTTATTCTGACTGACTGTTCCATTTCTGAATGTCTGTCGTGGAGCTTTGAGCTGAATTTCCCTATGGTGTCTTTTATAGCTCTAATCTTAGGATGTTATTGTGAGAAAATTACCTATGGAAAGTTGTTACCTACCAGCCCTAACTACAGGATCCAAAACTAATTGGTCTATTTTACCTGCCTAGTGGGAAATGTCTGCTTTCTTATTGATACTATAGTACCGATATGATTTTAATGACTGAGAGCCTGATGCTCAGCAATATTGTTGTTATTTCATTGTTTAGTGATGCTTCGGAAAAGTATTAGTTGTTTGCAGGACTTGGTAATTCATCCTAGCATCCATTACTTCTTTTGTTTATCACCCAAAAATTATTTGTGCTTAAGTGTGCTTTCTGTAATTAAAGGTTCCTACATTGTAGCTCAATTTGATAATTCAGCTGTCATTTGCCCTCAGGCTGCTTGCATCCTGAGAACTTCAAGGAGTTCAAACTTGTTGAAAAGAAGCAAATAAGTCATAATGTGGCCAAGTTCAAATTTGCTCTACCAACTCCAACCTCTGTATTAGGCCTTCCAATCGGCCAACATATCAGTTGCAGGTTTTGATTCTGTCTTTCTCGTAAATTTTGCTTTTCTTTGGTGTGTCATCTTTTTAACCATCTTTGTGTTCCCTTGTGTTAATGCAGAGGACAGGATGCTACTGGCGAAGAAGTAATCAAGCCTTACACCCCTACTACATTGGATTCTGATATTGGATATTTTGAGCTTGTTATAAAGGTTAATATTCATATTGATTTTCTTGTTCGGATACTTTCTATTGTGTGGACAAATCATGAGTCAGTTCTTCATTTCTTTCCATAATGCAGATGTATCCTCAAGGAAGAATGTCCCATCATTTCCGTGAGATGAAAGTTGGTGATTATTTGTCTGTGAAGGGACCTAAGGTGATTATTATGTTCTAAGCTTCTGATTTAGCCAGCCTACGAGGATCCCCACAATTTCCGCCAGGCACATTTGCCTTCGATTAGGAGTCTAACAGTTTAACACGACTTCTTCTCTGATTTAGGGTCGTTTCAAGTACCAAGTTGGCCAAGTGAGGGCATTTGGAATGCTGGCTGGTGGATCGGGCATCACTCCAATGTTCCAAGTAACAATTAGTCTCGAATTCTATATTGCGATTGATAATGCTACTAATTACTTCCTTTTGTACTGATTCATGGTCTTTTCTCTGTTCTCATAGGTTGCAAGAGCAATTCTTGAGAACCCTAACGACAGCACAAAGGTTCATTTAATCTACGCAAATGTCGCATACGAGGACATTCTTCTGAAGGTAGAATTACCCTTGTCTTCATTTGTGGTGGTTCTGATTCAGTCTAGTCAAATAACATTTTTAAGATATCGTATTTGTTGTTGACTGATGACCATTAGTATTTCATCAAACCGTGCTTTCTGTGCTGCTCATATTAAGTTGGTTGTTTTTTCTTTTCATGAACCAGCAAGAGAGATGCCTATCATTATATTAAGAATGAATAAAACACTAATACAACAAACACGCGCACAGACACACAAGTCCCTTTTTAAGCGTACAAACGTGCCGCCGAGTTATGAAAAAGAAAAGGACCCAACCAAAATAGCTCAAGGCATTAGAGAGCCCAGACCGGAGGCCCCCGCCGAGCACCAAAGCGAGGCCTCTTTAAAAATCCCGCAGAATGGTGAGGGAGTCGGGGTTGAGGTTGAGCGTGCCCGCGATTGCCTCCTATGGTGTGAATGAGGGCTTGTTGCTGATCATGGTCACGAAAATTGCCCGGTGTAGATCGGCTTCATCCTGATCAATGGGACATGAGCGATGAAGCACGGAGCAGGGAGCTTGAGGGTTGAGGCCGCCGTAAGCCGCAACCTCCTTGTTGTCAGCAGTTGGACCTAATGGGGTAGGGGAGTCCGAGCCACGTCCATCCTCAGAACTAGAAGGAGGTGGCGCCTTGGCAGCAGAGGAGTGGCATCTTCGTGGCCGACGACACTTATGCCCCCTTGACCGCCTTGGCCAACGAGTTGTGATTGGGCTCCAAGTGGCGCCCTGACACCAGGGGCTACGCTGGAATCCGGTGACGGCGCAAGAGTGATACGACACCATTCAAATTGCCACTTGTCTTGAGGTTGGTGGGACGAAGCCATGATAATCGAAAGCGTGTGTCAACGAGAGCACTCCGTAGCCCTGTGACCCAAGGACTGGTATTGGAAGTAACAGGCTTGAAGTCATCACGTCGCCCGCCCGGTGGTTTGTCGTGAAGCAGTTAAACCACTTGCCCTGGAGATCCTCAAGAACCGGCCTCCGATGCTGGCGCGGGGGTTGAAGACGTCCCCACCTTCTAGAACATTTACTGGTTACCAGCGGCCTGCCATCCGCGTCTGGACTCTATTTCGCGATAAGAACCCGATATATCTCAGAGTGGACGAAGCGGGCAGGTTAGGGGGGGGTTGTTCATGCGGCACTCGGTCAGTCCTCACACCGGCAACATGGCCACTCCACCTGGCAAAGCTCGGAAGTAACGGAGGACTCGGACACGACGGAGGGGAAGGCGAAGCGGTGATGTCCGACGTCTTTCCCCTCACCGACATCGGGCTAGCATCAAGTCAGCGTAACTTCTTGGAACGGCCAATTGGAGTATACGGCGGTGCAGACGGGGGAGAGAGAGAGAGATGGGGGCTCTCGGTGGGTAGAGGAGGGGTGGGTGACCGGTTGCTGAGATGGAGCCGCGGCCGGAAGAGTGGCTGCCAGGTTCGGAGTAGATCCCAGCGTGAGGCTGGAGGCGGGTTGGAGGGGAGCGTGGGGAGGGAGGTGGAGCATCCATCTGAGCTCCCCTGTTAAGTTGGCTGTTGTGACATTTACTATTCTATATATAGATCTATGCATTTCATTTAGCTGCTGATGGGAACTGGTGACACTCAAATATTCAACCATACTTATTCTCTTTCTGCTATACTTAAGATATTTTTCAGCGTAAACATCTGATACGTTGAACCTCTGCAAATTGTTCTCCACAAAATTGCTCCGAGTCACACACAGGGATTCAGGAGCTGAAGCCTAACAGCTAACACATAGCTTTCTGAGAATTCTCTTTGACATTATGTTGAAGCTTCCATAGTAGACGTATGATAGATTGGCGCTAATCCTTGGGAGCAACATTCTTGAAAAATATCTTGCATTGCCTGATAGTGTTATATAAGACAAGCCATTGTTCAATTTGCCTGCTAATGGTTTTTGTCATGTTATTATGCATTCTTTTTTTTTAATTTGTCAGACTAATTGCAAATGTTCTTTACGATGTGCTTCCATGCTGAATTCCCTAGTTTCTATTCTATTCATGCAGGAAGAGCTGGATAACTTGGCCAACACCTATCCTGACCGCTTTAAGATCTACTATGTCTTGAATCAGGTTTACATCATTTGCTTTTGGAATGTTAAAGAGATTAGTGTACAACATTCTGGACTTCTTGCATAGGAGCGCATGAAACGCTTATTGCCAAAAAGCGGGCTTCACTATTTCAATGTCTCCCTAGGGAATTTTTAGAAATTACTGCAGAATTCCTGTTATGACTAAAACAAGGGTTGGGTTGTTGAACAGCACAGCACAGCATGTCCAGATAATTGCATAGCAGAGCTAAACATACATAAAGATGATCACATGGATTAGTTTAAAGGATTGCTGGACTATTTAAAAGTATAAGATTGCAGGAGTTAAAAATACTATTTTGTTTGGGTAGATCATATTTGAATGTACTACCTTTACTATTTTGATTTTTATCCGCTACAAAATAACTTTCCTTCTGAGTCCCAGTACATAGTTATACTGAGAATTCTGGCTTGCAGTGTACTACTTAGGCATTATTTCCAGACATTTGTAACAGAATCTCATATTCTGTTTCTACATTTGCAGCCTCCGGAAATCTGGAAAGGTGGTGTTGGGTTTGTGTCCAAGGAAATGATTAGAACTCATTGTCCAGCGCCTGCTGAGGACATTCAGGTAAATGTCGAGTCTTAGTTGTTTTTCCTTCTGTTTCATAATCATGTAATTGCTTCCTGTAACTCTTTTCTGTATTCTTGCATCCAACCTGGAGGCTTACAGAGATATGTTTGCTTATTTCAGGTCCTGAGGTGTGGTCCTCCTCCGATGAACAAGGCCATGGCTGCACACCTTGAGGAGCTCAAGTACACAAAGGAGATGCAGTTCCAATTCTAAGTTATCCTGATGGCTGAGTACGCGAATAATAACCGGTGGGCGGCATCGTTCTTTGGTGTGGGAAACGGTGGCTGACCCAGTTTGTTAGTTGACATCAGGAATTCAGGATTACATGACCGATTAGCGTGCGCCAGCAATTTGTGCAATCTCCATTTTTGAGGGCAAATGTTATCTCCCTTGACGGAAGCCCACGTTTCCTGTGAATTGTTACTATTATTGATTTGAAATGTGGAACATTGGATGCTATAAGAAATATCACATAATCACCAATTAGCAATGCAATGAACCTTACACTTTTGGACTTCCGGCACTTCATGATGTGGCCTGAGAATGCCACTGTTCAACTAGTGGAGCAAATATTTGTTTCTGTATAATCTAAATCACCCCAAAAAACTGGGATTGCTATTGTTTAACAAGTCAATTTTGGGGCATAGAGGTGGTAACATTGTGAACGGTGATTTCCATATTCCAACTGGGATTGGATTATGGAAACTGGCAAAAGTACAGTATGAAGCAGGTCTGAAACAGGCCACGCTTCAGGATCCAGCTTCCAGTCAACTGAGAACGGGCTGATAGCCCAACGTAGGAGCGTTTGTGTTTACTCTCACCTCTCTGCGTTGGATCCTCGGGATCCACCGATGTTTTATAGCGGCTTGCTCCTAATTATATTTTTAGGGATAGCTTCGAGCCCGTGTGTGTATAAATGAGAAGGTGGCGTGTGTCCGTCGCTTGCAGAGTCTAAGGTTTCATGAATCTCTTTAGTAGGCGTGTGTGAATATAAGTTGTAGGTTTAGTGTGAGCTTTGTAATGTGTGTTAGATGTGATGTGTATTTGTATGTGCCTTTAGATACTACAGTTTATAAATTTTTTTTATATTGGCCTATGTAAAACTAATATTTTATTAATAGTACGTGGGAAACTAAATTTTCAGAAACTCGTTCCTTTGATCACGCTAAAAGTATTGGCGTGAACTTCCATCTGTGTCACGCCAACTATTTGGCATGATCAAAGCGTCATGCACGGCGTCGCGACAGCCAGCTGACGTGGCAGGTTTGAGTCACGCTAGTATTTTTGACGTGACCAGCTATCACATCAAGGGGCTTGATGTGACTGAGTTGTATATAGAGGGTCACGCAAGCCCTTCCCTCCCGTATATTGTTCTTCCTCTCCAAGGCTTGTTTTCTCACGCCTTCCCTCTCCTCGAAATCTTTCAACAAATTCAGCAATTTTGGACCAAAATCAAATGAGATTTCACGAGAGAATACTCATTGAAGGTAAATACTCCATTCCATCCGTTCAATTTCTATTTTCCATGTATTTTTAGTTGGTTTTGAGATACTTAGGGTTTGGAGATTAGGTGATGTGAAAATTAAAATTTGATAAGATTAGCTATGGTTTGTTTGTTATTATTTAATGTTTAATGTAGCATGTTTATTATTCTTGTATAATGACCATTTCACTCTTGTATATGGTGGTGCGAAATTGACTGTTCCTAATATAGTGTATAGGATTTAGTAGTGTTAAAATAGTAATGGTCTAGTATTTGTGTAGTTGTATAGTATGACTTCCAATTTGTAGCATAAACAAAAGTGGCATACATAGGCAAAAAGTATCCCGATGTTAGTTGCAAGGATGCCCTTGTTCCTCCTTCTCTCCCCGTCCTAATCTGTGACTACATTAAACATGTCATAGTCCTTCAGTTATTACATGAAGATACTGTTGACCGCACTTACTACTTATGCAAAGATTATCATGTGAGTGTATATTTGTTTTGAGTTAGGGTAAAAACATATCTCATTATTTGTTTTGCTGACATTGTGTTTGATTAATTTGCAAGAGTGGGAGATATGCTTCTTCCTCCAATGGATTGATGGGCCTGAGATGTATGACCCCATGATTGAAGGTGAAATGATTTACTTAGTATCCGAAGCCATACACCAAGTTTATTCGTTAAGTTCCTCCTCCACCAAATCCTCCAAAAATGACGGATAAAGAGAAGTGTGAAGTGCGCAAAAGAGGTCTAGCGGATCCTCCGCTATGCAACTGCGGGAAGCATAGTGTGCTGTGTGAACCTTCTAAGCGATCTTCTTACTTCCGTTGTGAATGGATGACAAAGGTAAAAACTGTGCATGTTTGGTGTTTACAATTTGAGTGAGGTAGTTTGAGATATCATATGCATTCTATTATGAAATTGAATGTAGTGCCATGATGCTACTTGTAACTATCGGGATTTACTGTACGATCCCGATGGCGAATGGATAGAGGACCATGATCAAGTCAAGGGGAATAGGGTGATAGAAGCATGTCATCCAAGGAAGTACGGTTGTGGTGTCAATACTCGATACGAGATAGTGCCCTTCAAACTTGGTGTGGGGTGCTACTGCGGGCATGTGGTTGGTAAAGACATTGTTAGTTTGATGCATATTATCTATATTTTCTGTTTTGATATCTTATGTTGGTTGTACCTTATTAATGAGAGTTCGTATGAATTTGTTTTTGGGAATAGAGTACACGGAGATATTCATGGGAGGAGTACCTTGATAAAGATGAGGTGGATCATGAGATCGCATAGAAGAGTAAGTGTCATTCGATGGCGTTGTTAAGCTATATGGACAACCGTAAGAAGGCAACTCATGATTTTTTACCATGCTATGTATCCCCAGCACAAGAGGAGAGCCATGGAGGTTGAAGAGGCAGCAGCTAATGCAGTGCAAATGGAGATAATGAAGGCTCTTGTTGCTAATTTGCCTGTGGTTGGACACACATCGGCAAAAAAAATCCCGATGTTAGTTGCTAGGCTGCCCCTATTCCTCCCACTCTCCCCGTTCTGACCTGTGACTATGGTAAACCTGTCGTTGTCCTTCAGCCGTTACATGAAGATACTGCTGGCTGTACTTACTACTTATACAAAGATTATCGTGTGAGTGTGTATTTATTTTGGGTTAGGATAGAAGCATATCTCATTACTTTTGTTGACATTGTGTTTCATTAATTTGTAAGAGTGAGAGATATGCTTCTTCTTCCAATGGATTGATGGGCCTGAGATGTACGACCCCAGGATTGAAGGTGAAACGGTTTACTTAGTATCCGAAGCCATACAACAAGTTTATTCGTTGGGTTCCTCCTCCACCAAATCCTCCAAAAATGACAGATAAAGAGAAGTGCAAAGTGCGCAAAAGATGTCTAGTGGATCCTCCGTTATACAACTGCGGGAAGCATAGCATGCTGTGTTAACCTTCTGGGGGATTTTCTACTTCCGTTGTGAAGGGATGATAGGTAAAAACTGCACATGTTTGGTGTTTATAATTTGAGTGAGGTAGTTTGAGATATCATATACATTATATCATGAAATTGAATGCAATGCCATGGTGCTACTTGTAACTATCGAGATTTACTGTATGGTCCCGATGGCGAATGGATAGAGGACCACGATCAAGTCAAGGGGAATAGGATGATAGAAGCATGTCATCCAAGGAAGTGCAGTTGTGATGTCAATGCTCGATACGGGATAGTGCCCTCCAAACTTGGTGTGAGGTATTACTGTGGGCATGTGGTTAGCAAAGACATGGTTAATTTGATGCATATTATCTATATTTTTTGTTTTGATATCCTATGTTGGTTGTACCTTATTAATGGGAGTTCGTATGGATTTATTTTTGGGAATAGAGTACGCAGAGATGTTCATACGAGGAGTACCTTGATAAAGATGAGGTGGATCATGAGATCGCATAGAGGAGTAAGTGTCATTTGATGGCGTTGTTAAGCTATATGGACAATCGTAAGAAGGCAACTCATGATTTTTACCCTACTATGTATCCCCAGCACAAGAGGAGAGCCATGGAGGTTGAAGAGGCAGTAGCTAATGCGGTGAAAATAGAGATAATGAAGGCTCTTGTTACTAATTTGCATGTGGTTGTCCCGGACGATGATGATAATGATGATGTGTTGCTCTATAAAGGATCGAACGATTAGCATGCAGGGTTAGTTCGATGGGTATATTGTTAGTGTCCTATATTAACATACTATGTTAGGAACTATTTGTGACAAGACATCACTAGGGTACGATACGTATCAACAACAGAGTAAATGTATCGATCTACAAAATAGAAAAATAAAGAATGATGAACATTGTGTCACACCAGGTCCTTTGGTGTGACTTACTGATTTTGTCATGCTAGGTCCATTGGTGTGACACATTTGAGCTGTCACGCCAGAGGCACCCTAATTGCAGGGGCTCACTAGTATCGATTGGGGGAGGAGAAGGGGTGGCGTGACACCATTTTGGGTCATGCCAGGGACGTTGGTGTGACTAAAATTGGAGCTGTGCCAGCCCATTTCTATTTTTAGGGGGTCACTGCGATCCATTGATTGAGGGGGCCTACGACATGGCGGAATGTTGGGTCACGCGCATAGGTCTTAGCGTGACCTCTTCCTCTATCATGCCAATATGATTGGTGTGATAAGCCTGTATACTTCTTCGAAGTCTGTTCAGGCATGTACAAGTGTGTTATGCCAAGCCTACAGGCATGACTTTATTACTAGTCACGCCGGTTAGGTTGAGTAGAGGCATTCCTGCAGCGAAACTCGCAGATACATTTAATTCGCCGAGGGTTGTAGTAATTGTTGGAAATACAATTGATATCCATTCTCAAACAATCGAAACGCAATTGATATCCTTTCGCAGACAAGCGAGATGCCATTGATAGAATTTCACAAATAACCGAAATGCAATTGATATCCAAATGCAATCAATCGAAATGCAAAGTGATAATGTGACAATAAAGTGTTACATGGTTCAAAACATCATAAAATCCACATAAAAGCATCACACGGTAAAGTTTTACATGGTTCAAAACAACACTAATGTTTAATTATATAGAATCCGCATAAAAGCATCACACACATGACATTGTCTCAAACATTCTTCACAACTCAGTCCCTAGGTGTTTAGGACTTCTTCTTCCGTTCACGCCCTGGATTGGTAGCAAGGGCATTGGCACTCGCAATGTCTATCCTATCACGTGTACGCTGCGGTTGCTGTGAAGGCTGTGTCAGCAGAGGAGTGCCTGCGAGCCACGAGCTCCTAATATCATCAGGCCTGCAGGAAGGGTCGCCACCCTCCAAGCTATCTTCATCATTCTCAGAGGGTTCCTCGCGTCGGGCCTTACCTTTCACACGTGTAGTCGCACCCACAAAGGCAGAGGCACTCCTTGTGCTAGAGCGCGATGACGTGCGCGTAGCACTACCACTACGACTGCATGCCCTGGTACCATAGTGTACCGGTAAGTTACCACGTGTCCAGTAGATGGCTAGGTAGACCCTATACCTGGTGCTAGAGTCACATCTGGTGTTGTCATGCAGCTCATCTTGTACGCCAGGCGGCAACAGCTCCTACGAACCCTCTGCCATAATGTTTTTGAAAAATGTCAGTGCGTACTCAAATGCAGCAAAAAAGAGGAAACTTATATATGAATTGTTACCTCCACGAAGGCGCGGAGGTGGACGACCTCCTCATCAGAACCTCGTGGGACTAGAAACACTTGTCCAGCCTCATTTGCAAGGCGTCCGACCTGTTGGCCTTGCAAACACGATACAATACATTAAGTATGAGTACAAACCCTGAGTCAGTATGGTGTACATATCTAATATTTACAAGTACCATGTAGTTGTAAAGTGGGGCACACTGGAAGCATCTAGGCCCCTAAATTATGTTTTGGTAATTAATGACAATATATCTTTGTGTACTAACTTTGTTATTTGAGTTGTAAAAGATTAGGCACGAAGATGTTGCGGAACTAGAAAAATTCATGAATGGAAGGCACAAAAAGGGTAGCTCAAGGCAAAGGTATTTTCATAGGGCATTTTATTTTTGTCGGTCAAAGGTGTCTAGAGAAGAAAATAACCGGATTGATGGGATAAATGCCGTACTATAAAGAGGGGTTGGTGTATGTTTACTTGAGGTCTCTATAGTGCCAATTTGCTCAAACTTGCATTCATATAGATATTGAAATTCTTAGCTTCTAAAGAACCCCATGATATGGCTGCATCTGAGTCTTTTGTTCTTGGCGGCCTGACTGGTCGGAAGGCGGCCTGACCGCTGTATCTCAGTATGGCGATCTGACCGTGCCTCCAGTCGGTCTGACCACTTTATAGAGTTGTCGGCCTTTCTTGAATGTCGGTCTGACCAGCCATGTAGCTCGGTCTGACTGTCCTGGCGCAGAAGGTTTTGGGTTGTGACGGTCTGACCGTAGTGGTCCGCGGTCCGACCGCCACCCTGTGTCCAAAGTCAAAATAACTGTTGGGAAGCCGACGGTCTGACCGGGAGTTTGCCTGCGGTGAGACCGCCAAGGTTGCGTGTGTGTCAGAATGGCTGTAACGGTCGAATTTAATGTGAAGGCTATAAATATGAGGATGGCTGGTTCTTGTGAGCTCTCTCTTGCACTCTAGTCATTCAATACACACACTTGAAGCTCTTGACTTCCTCCTCTCCCTCTCTTGATTTAGTATTGCATCCTTGAGAGGTTTGAGAGCATTTAGTGCATAATTTCAAGAGTTTGAGCATTTGGACACTGGTGATTCTTCAAGTAAGCGACATCGGCTTTTTACTCTTGGAGGTTGCCGCCTCCTAGACGGCTTGGAGATTGTAACACCGTCGAGCTCTTCAAGAAGATTGTGAAGAAGCTGCGGTGGTGGTTGTGAGAGGTTTGAGCACACCTTGCTGGAGTGGCAAAATGCATCCCTAGTGAAATCGAGGTTTGAGTAGTTCTTGTCAATACCGGCTTAAGATCAAGTTGCTCGTTGAGAGACCTTTCTCCTTGGGGAATTGAATACTTGATAAAGAAGCGGATTGGAGTTTGAACTCACCTCAACGTGGATTAGGGGTGATCGGCAAATCACCGATACCACGGGAAAAATCCTTTGTGTTTCCTTGAGCACTTACGTTATTGTTGAGCTATTTATCTTTCATGCAATTTACATCAAGCAATTTATTTTCTTTGTCTTTAAGTTATTGCATATCACCCTTGCTTGCAAACCTTTGTCATAGCTCTTAGTTGTCCTATTTTATTGTTGTTAGTGTTCCTTAGTTATTTGGTAAGTTTTCTTGATCACGTGTCTATTAGTTTTAAAACCGCCTATTCACCCCCCCTCTAGTTGGTATCCTTGATCCTACACACACTCAGGCCAACGACCATGAGTGATATGATCGTACTCATCTACCAGGTCATCCTCATCGTCGAAATCTAGCAAATCTTCTAGTTGAACCACAACTTGAGGTGGTTTGATTGCCAACCTGGAGTTGTTATGCAACCACCTCAAGTAGTCATGGTACGCCCCCGAGTGGTGAACGACTCGACCTTGCACGATAGTCTGTCCCCAGTTTGCCCACTACATCAAGTATACGTGGTGGACATCCTGCCAATCTCGTGCACCCCGTTGTTTTCTCCGGTCAATCCTGTAAGATGGCATAGTCACAAATAAATTGGTAAGTACACAAACGATTCATGTAAGAATGAACACAAATTAGATTGACAATTAGATTGACTCACTTGTGCAAGGTCACTGATGTGGAGATGGCCTCTGGAGGTGTACGCTGTAACCTCTCAAACTGTCGCATAACACCGTTCGACAGATGGATTTCAACAATAAAAAAACAAATAAGCGATACAACATAACGCCAATACACTATATCCCGTGTGCACAATGGGCTAAGTCCCATGTCTAGAATCTTTTACCGGTCGTAAGGCTCTCACGTGACATGAAAATGAACAAAGTAAACAATGTCATCGGGCTTGTGCAAGTATATTGAAAAAAATATCCATCACTTTGCACTCACATGACTTTGCATAATGCAGTCGAGCTCGTTGGTATAAAAGAAGTACCGCCTAGCTGTGTTACCATGTACAAACTTGACGTTCTTTCAAAGGAAAGCAACGATTGGCATCGAGTCTTCATCCTCGAACTCCCAAACCTACAGCTATAATATAGCATATGACATTTGCAAATAATAACAAAAATACAATGTAAGCGGAAATCAAACTACAAACCTCAGGATAGAATCAGTCGGATCTACCAAACATTTGATATATGCAAAAATATGTAACACATGCAAATTTTACATATAATCAATTTCAATCTCTACACCTCATCATTTTATCACAATAATTCAAAATTACTCATATATAGAAGAATATGCATCGCTCATATACATACAGCCTAACCATATATGCCTCAATTACCTACGCTCAAATAATTGCATGCAAAAAAATTCACACGATATAAATACGTAACTATACATCCATAGCATGATATTTAACCTCCGATCTAACTCAAAACGTACAAATTTAATAGATCATCATTACTAAAATACTAAATCCTACCTACTATTCACCTAAGAATGCAAGAAAAAAAACTGACAATAGATAGAGGGAATGAACAAGCTACCTTATTAGGATACTTTCTCGTGAAATCCGCTTTGAATCGGGTCCGAATGATGAAGGATTGGCCGAGGAGACTCGTCGGTGCGCTCGATTTGGGGAGATGGGAGGAAAAGAGCATCGCGCGGGAGGGAATGACCGGCACGACCCTTTGTAAACATCTCAGTCATGCCCAGAGGCTAGACGTGATAGCCGGTCATGCTAATACTACTGGCGTGACATATGATCACACCAAGACTTGACACAACTCTAGCATGCCATGTCGGTTGGCTATCACGGTGCCGTGTCAGTATTGTATCTTGCCACGCTAAAGAGATTGGTATGACACAGGTGTTGGATCACGTTAATATTTTTGGCATAATCAAATAAGCTAGTTTCTGAAAATTTAGTTTTCTGTAGGTTGTTAATAAAATATTAGTTTTAAATAGGTTAAAATAAAAATCCCAGCTTATACCCACTTTAGGTTAAAAAAAAAAAGCTTACAGTCAACTACAGAAGCGCGGATCGGGACCAGCCTGAAGAACCCGCAGAACGGTAACCCACCCCGCTTCCCTTATCCACAACTGCCCTTTCTAAAACCCCCACGCAGCCGACACACGAACACGCGGGTAGCGGCGCTCCACAGGAGAAGAGACGCGGCCATTGCGATGGTGCCGCCGCCCGCCTGCTCGCTCCTCCTCCGGGTCGCCGCTGCCGCGCCCATTTCCACCGCCTCCACATCCGTTTCCGTTCCGCGCGCCCCCCATTTCCGCCCTTCCCCGCGTGCCGCTTCCGCCCGCCGCCCCCTCACCGTGGCGTCGTCTCCGAAGGCCGCGCCCCCCGCTGCCATCGACATCCCGGATGAGTACGTCGACGAGATGGACGCGGTGAACATTGCGCAGGACGTCACCCAGGTGCATAACCGCTTCCGGTCCTTACTGTTTCTTTTCTTGCTCTGTACAGTGGCATGGGGGTAGGAAAGTTATGCTGTAAGATATTTGAGCCCATTAAGCATAGGAATTGCACTCTATGGAAATGATTTGCCTAATCGATTGGAATATGAACTTCTTGTGTTTCACTGAAAATGCGATTCAGAATGAAAGTAGATGCTGCTGAATTACTTGGTAAAAATTGGCGATTTTCTACTTTGCATGAATTTACAACTGCATAGGGGATATCTGACTAAATATAATTTTCTCATTTTCATCCTGACTAATTCCGTTTCTGATAAAAACATTGTCTATCTTGTTAACCAGCTAATTGGGAAAACACCAATGGTATATCTTAATAGTGTTGTTGATGGTTGTGTGGCTAATATCGCTGCAAAGCTTGAGTACATGGGACCTTGCCGAAGCATCAAAGATAGGTACCAATTGTTATTGCAGCATGATTTTATGCCCATGATGCAATTTTTGTGTGCCAACTCTAATGCGTATGTTCACAGGATTGGATTAAGCATGATTAATGATGCTGAGGAGAAGGGATTAATTTCTCCAAATAAGGTTATAAACCATTCTTATATTATTGTTATGAATATTGTAGTTTATGCAGATATTTTCTTCCCATGCAGGCCACTTTGGTAGAACCAACCACTGGGAATACTGGTATAGCCATTGCTTCTGTGGCTGCAGCTAGGGGATACAAGCTGATAGCAACTATGCCTGCATCGATTGATGTTGAGAGACGAATTCTTCTACGTGCATTTGGAGCGGAGATTGTGTTAACTGATCCTAGAAAAGGACTAAAAGGAGCTTTTGATAAAGCTGAAGAAATAGTTTTGAGGACACCAAATGCATATATGTTTCAGCAGTTCAACAATTCAGCAAATAGTGAGGTTGAGACTTAAGCGTTATCATTTACTCATACGATATCTGTAATGTAGCATGTGAAATTCATTTCACCAACGTTTTCTTTAAAGATGTTTGAGAAGCCACTTGGGTAATTACAGATCCACTTTCAAACCACAGGCCCAGAAATATGGGAAGACACACTGGGTACTGTTGACATACTTGTTGCAAGCATAGGGACAGGCGGCACTATTACTGGTACTGGGCGTTACTTGAAAAGGATGAAGGAAGATATTAAGGTTTCTAATCTTGACTTGATTATTTTTTTAAGAAAATTGCATTCAATAGATTATCTTGTGTCATGTCAACTTAATAGTTCATGTGTCTTGTTCAATGTTGTTGTGCTTAAATTTTATTCCTTCTTGAAGCGATTGAAGCCTTGAGTACTTTCTCCAAAATTGATATGTGCAAATTATCTTTTTTTTTGTGGGGGGGGGGGGGGGGCATAGAGGCACTACTTTTAACTATTTTGAGCAAAAATATGTCAGTACCGTCCTTTTGTATAACTCAACTACATAGTTTCAGGAAGTAGAGTGATTTCTTTTAACTAGAAATACGTTGATTTGTAAACATCCCCGACCATATCTGCATCTTTTTTCACAAATTCGATATCAATTTGTCTTGTGATTTATCTGACCAGGAAGCTGTCATAATATTTGACGCACCTGAAACTGTTTGATTGTGTTCATATATTTTTCCTCATCATTTCAGGTCATTGGGGTAGAACCTGCTGAAACTAGTGTGATCTCTGGTGACAACCCAGGTAAATGCAGTAGTCCTTTATAATAAGCAATTCAACATATTTGGGAAACTAGCTTGTTGAATACCTTTTCCTCGTCACTGACATACTGTGGGTTCATGCCAACAAACAACAGGTTACATTCCAAGCATATTAGATGTTAAGTTGATTGATGAGGTTGTGAAGGTCTGGAATGCCAAATTTAGTGCTTTCTTTATATCAGCATATTTTGTTGACTGTTCGTACAGTCTGCTTAGTTGGTCTTGATTGTTGAGTTTGCAGGTTAGCACTGCAGAAGCCGTTGATGCTGCAAGGGAACTTGCACTAAAAGAGGGTTTGCTGGTGAGTAGCTGCACTGTAAATTGAATTATTTTTTAGCTTTTTTTGTTATCTTGATTTCAATCCATCAACTTCAATTTCTCTGTTATGAGATCAGTGATTCATTTACGTGGTTTGCCTTGCAGGTTGGCATTTCTTCAGGTGCTGCAGCAGTTGCTGCTATTAATGTCGCCAAAAGACCTGAAAATGCTGGAAAGATGATTGTGGTGAGAGCATGTTAATTTCGCTTCTTATAAAGATGCTGATATTATGTATGCCATGACTCTAGGTTTTTACTAAATAAAAAACGAACTCCTTTTTAACAGAGCGTTCTTTTAACCCACTCAGACAATTTGACTAGTCACATGGATTTGCAGGTTGTTTTCCCCAGCTTTGGAGAGAGATATATCTCTAGCATTCTGTTCCGTCCGATATATGACTCAGTTCGAAGAATGAGGAAGAAATAGCCAACTTTTTACAACTTTAAGCGGATGAAGCTTCCCTTCTCTAAACCTAAGCTTCCCTTCTCGAAGCCTGACAGGCTTCCACAACATGACAAACATGAAAGAGTGAAGACCCTGGTAGATTGCAACAAGCAGGGTCCGAAGTTTTTGAAACGTGCTTTCGCCGAAACCGCTGATCATAGAACGTTTAAACTGCACAATTGCTATCAAGTGAGCTGCAAACCTGCAGCTTGGTTCCAGGATATACTGCCACTCACACGTTCAGAACCTGCCTGCACATCCTTGGTGACACTAACAAAAATTAGGTGTTGCAGATCGCTTAGGATCTTTCTTCCAGTAGCCTAGGACCGGTGACGAACCAGGCTTGTAATCTGATACATATTTGAGCTAATCTTAGCAAACCACTGTCAGCACATTCTTCTTGTCTTTTGAATTTCGATTATTGCATCTCTTATTATGTTTTCGAAAAAAAGATTATTTCATCTTTTATTTGGCCTCTGGTTAACTAATTAGTTCTTGCAAAGATCAGAGTTTAAGTTTGAGTTTGTGAATGCCCTGGAATGGTTTGCTGAGGTCAGGCTAATCGGAGATCTGCAGGTCCAAATGGGAAGTTGTCATAGACAACCGTCCAAAGTCCAAGCACTCGTAGGCGGGCCCAGTGGCAGGGACCGATTCGGCCGCGCCGTGCCTTCATGGTTCTTCTAGTCCGCCGACGAAGGCTGGACCCACCACAACCGCAGGAGAAGAGGAGCGGCGGCTGCGCTTGCGCAACGGCATAACTCTCTCCCGCGCGGCCGGCCGCCTTGGCGTCGCGGACGTGCTCGTGCGCCCCCGACCCAAGCCGGGCATGTCGGCGTCGGATCTCCCGGACGAGCTGTGGGCGCGCGTCCTGGAGCTGGGTGCCGCGTCGTCCGCGCTGGGGTTCCGCGACCTCTGCTGCCTCGCCATCACCTCCCGCCGCCTCCACCGCCTCTCCCTCCACTCCTCCCTCTGGTCGGTGCTCCTCTCCCGCGACTTCCCCTCCCAATCCCAACCCTCCTCCTCCTCTTCCTCCTCCCAGCAGCAGCAGCAGGTCCACCCCAAATCCCAGTACAAAACCAAGTAATTTCCCCTCCCCCCTTCCCCTACATCGTTTTTGTTCGTCTTGCGTGGGCGGGTGTGCTCGACTGATGCTCTCTGCTGCAGGTTCGAGAGGCACAAGGTGCGGATGGCGGAGGCGAGGCGGCGGGTGGTGTTTGAGGCGGAGGCGCGGGTGCTTGCGTGCAGGAGGCGGCTAGCGGAGCTGGAGGAATCGATGCGGGCGGAGGGGGATAGGATGAAGGCCGCCGCGCAGGAGTTGGACAACCTCGAGAGGGTCAGGTCGGTTTGATAGGTTTCATCATTTCATGTCAATCACTTTTCTTATGTGAAACGCTATCACTGTATTCTCCTAAGATTTAATTTTCTGCTTCCTAAATTATAGTTTTTCTTTCCTGTGTTGTATGTGTTATGGACGCTCTAAATTGTAGTGTGATTAGAAAGTAGAAATACCAATTTACCACCAATAAGGAACTGTCCGAGCTAGAGAGCATTGAATCAGTTTTAAATATAGTGTGTGTGTGGATTTGCTCATAGGCTCATAGCTAACCAGTTGTGTTGTGCTACTCGATACGGGAGCACAAATATTGCTCAAACAGTTGCTTCCATGATATATTGAGCTGCTTGTTTACGCAAGGCGGCAAGAGCTAGGCCAAGATTATTCTTTCAGATCACTCATACCGCCGGTTAGGTCATCTAATGTTTTTCTGCTGTTTGTCCCATCCACCCAATTTATTTATTTAAAGACCTCTAGTATTCCACTCATTACAGGATCAGCGTCTTGCACCAATGTCCAGCAGCTGTGTATTGCTGCATGGTCATTAAATTGGCGAATTTTTGCTCATGGCAACTGCTTCCATAATTTGCTCTTGGCTGAGATTGTTCTCTTGCCTCAAATGTTCTGCAAAAAAACAGCTGCACCTGCTAGGCATCTTTTGAACCGTTATAGTAAAACTCTGGTTAGCTCCTATCTATGATCTATGGTCATTAATCCTTTTATTTAGGGAAGCATTGAAACAGGCTCACAAAGGAGATTGTAGCTTATCCACCAACACTCAGGTCTGGTCTTTGTGTTCATGAACAGAAAAGCAAAAGCAGCCCAAGCACCGCGGCACACAATTAGAAAAAGAGGATGCCTAAAACTAGTTGATTGAAACATCAAGGAACATATGTTCTTCAGCCAAACAGAGTCATACCGGGCATTGTAGGTTGTGATTCTATCCTCTTCGCCACCTCTTAGATGTATTGAGCTTATTCTTTCTCTCTTCCTCTTGGAAAAAAAAATGGCCTGGAGCTCCGGCATCCTTTAAAGATAGGTGGCGGGCACCTTAGAGTCAATCCTAGGATTCAAACTCAGGATGCCGACAATATAATTGCTCCTCTTACCATCCAGCCACAGGCTGGATCCAGTTGAGCTCCTTTTTGGCATTGTTCCTTCGTTGGCTAGTGCTTCAACCCTGCCTTGTAAAGAGAAAAACTCAAACCTCGTAAAACAGTCATTGGATCATGGATGATCATTATGGAGACACTATATTGCGGAGTAGACAGTCTTCCATTTCATGGTCAATGATTAGTTCATCTTTCATTAGTGTATCGTCAGACTTGTGTTCTAGCATTGTTGGCTTGGAGGCTGGGAGAGAATTAAAACAGGCTCCTGTAGTCATTTTTCATTATTCTCATGCCTTTATCATTGGTGTATTCTGATTGTATAACTAATTGTTTTCTGAAATGTCTACAGGAGAGCTTCTGTTGCATTAAATGTATGGCAACCGCAAGTTGTTCGTGGGCGTCAGAAGCAGTTGGTTCAGCAATGCACAGTTCATGTTGATTCCCGTCTTAGTGATCTAAACATGGAACTGAAAGTTTGTAAGCAACAAATAGCAACATCTAAGAATATTTATGTATGTGATCATTGGTTTTCCTTTTTTTGGGGGGGGGGGGGGGAGGGGGTGAAAAGGTTAGCCTTACTATAGTTGCGTTTTTATTACTGTTGTCAGAACAAGGAGAAGCAGAAGTTGAGTGAGTATGAGGAAACATTGGAACGAGCAAAATATCATCCGCTGCGGAATAGTCATACAGGCGCAATTGCCAAAGAACCGCATGCAAAGAGGAAGAAACTAAAGTAAGGCTACTGCTTGTCTTCAGGTCCTCCTTTGCCTCAAGGTACGAAAGAATAACTCTTATTTTTTCTTGTTACATGGATAAGGTTGATTGCATAGTGTGCTCGCTCAATTTATTATCAACTCATTTTACTTTCATTATAGAGTATAATTGTGCCTGACACACGCTTCTATTTGTCTGTTTTTATGTATATGTAATTCAGCGTTACCATCATTAAACTTGATAACTGATAAGGATGAATACATATAACACCTATTTTCTGAAATTTGGTGTGCAACAATGTCAGCTTCTTTATTCTATCTTGCACAGATAACAAAACCTGCGACGCAGAAGAGATAATGCATTCATCTCGGGGAAAGGCGGGTGCTGATGTATTTGCAGATTCGGACAGCACGGCAAAGCTTCTGCGTGCGGTCGTTTGCTTGTGCATGTGTACACTATGGCCGGGGCGTTCGTCCTTGCCAGGCGCGGCGATGATGCTATGATAGGAAGCACCTTCGGTCGTTCCATGTTGCTGAAAGAATCTTGTTCACATATGCTGTACACCGTCCACCGGCCAGCTAATTCTATCGCAGAAAGACGCCGACTATTCTATGGCAGAATAGTCTGGCGTCGATGCTTATCCTTCGCGAAGTTGTGGGCTATAGCAGAAGCTTGCCAGATTTGACTTTATTCGTTCAGTTGAATATTAACTTGTACGCAACTGTTTAGCATCGCAACTTGTCTATTTTCCATTACTTAAAAAATGAAAAGAAACTTTTCCATCTCTCCCGTTTGATCTGCTCTTCTGCTTATACAAGTGAATTACTGTTTGTATTACTGGATCTGTACAAAAGGCCAAAAGCTGGTGTTAAGCATATCCCAATTCCCAACCAACCATTGCGAGAAGAAACCCCACAGGATATTTTGCTTTTGTTTAAGACACTGAGGGTGTCTTTGGATTGAAGGATTTTCATAGGAGTTTTATAGGATTTACTTTCTAAGGATTTTTTTCCTATGAGGACTCTTTGGAACATAGGAATGGAAAGGAAATAATCATATGGAATCCTTTTCTATGCATCAGTTTCACAGGAAAACAAGAATGTGGTCAAATCTTTTGGAAAGAATCCTAGCAGAAAATGATTTCGTGCTCCCGCGACACTTGCTCCACTCGTATTGCTCGTGGCGGTCAAACTTTTGGCATTACACCTTCATCTGGAAGGAAACTAAGAAAATTCCTATAGGCTTCTCTTTTCTATTCATATGTTTTTAATTCCTATAGAATTCAGAAAACGTGACATCTCAAATTTTGCGTTTTGCTTATTTCTACATTTTTTTTCTATCCCGCGTTCCAAAACAGCCCTCAAGTTTGCAACTGTTCCTACAATTTTCTTTCACGAGATGCTCCAGCAGCAAGTAGGAATGCGAACCAAAACGTTTCATGCGTTATTCACGAGTTTGAGACGAGGACTTGAACTCTACGGATTTCCAGCATGCCCAACCAAATCGGACGGGGAAAGATCTGAAGCAAGGGATAACCGTGCGCGTCGATTCCAACTGCAGCTCATCACCAGCGTGCTTGGACCACAACCGAAGACGAAGACGGCTCCTCCTCTCCCATCTGAACTGCCCGGCCGACGTGGCACGCCTTCCGTGCCGCACCCTCCCGCCGCCCCGCGCGCGCGCCCCTTTGACCCGAAGGCCGACGCGCGGTTACCCCACCTGTCATCCAAATCCCGCCTATAAAAGCTGCCCCGTTTGTCCGGTTCCGAGTCCCAGTGCCAATCTCACCGCGTACTGGGACCCACCGGTCCTGCCCTACCCGTCAGGGAGATAAAATTGGTACTTACAAGACCCACCGACCCACGCCTTTCGCCGCTCCAATAGCCAATCCGCACCTCGCGCTCTCGCTCCGCGTTCTCCTCGTCCCGATCCAGTTCCCCAATCCTTCGCCTTCGTCGTCGTCGTCTTCTTCTCCGAGCCGAATTGATCCAAGCGGAGCCGTGATCCGATCCATGCGCAAAGCTTCGTAACCTCGGGGACCCTCTCGCCGTCGTCACCCCTTTCGCCGTCGTCGCCTCCGATCGTGGTCGCCGGGATCCGCCGAGTTGGATCTCGAGGCATAAGCGTTGCGGGCGCCCGGCGAGGATACGATGCCTGCGGTGCTCGCCGCGTTCGCCAGCCTCCGCGCGGCAGCCGCCATCGCCTCCGGGAACTCGTCCTTCCCCTGCTCCCACCGCCTCAAGCATCGTTTTAGTAGTAATTTTAGTAGTAATTGTAGTAGTAATTGTCTTTGACGTTTGCCTTCCCCTCGTCGCACACGCCCTTCGGTCCTTACCTCGCGTTGTTTGAGGCTTCTGGTTCGATCTGGTTGTGCTCAGTCTGAGGCTTGTTTGGTTGTGAGAGGTTGGTGCTGGATCTCGGGTTGTCAGAGTTTGGTCTCTGGGTTCGATCTGCAGGTTCGAAAGAAAGCAATTTGGGGTGTTAGACGTGGTGATTGTCGTTGCTACGAGAAAATAGGTATTGATTTCACTTTACCTTTCATTTTTTGTTACCGAAACATTCCTATTCGGCGCCATGGATCATTTAGATAACGATCAAGGAAATAGGTTTTGAATTTTAATGTCTAAGGCATATTGTAGGAGATCATCGTACTATGTGATCCAGACACCTCATAAACGGTCATATATACTTTCCCGTGGGTTGTAACATCTATTTTGCTTAACTATCTGACAAAAATAAAAAGAGTCTAATACTAGGTTCATTAATCTGCATATGTTCTCATACTGTTCCCCAGGTTGAATGAATTAATATTCTTGAAAGTTGAAATATAATCAACATATGTGCATGTACATGGTTGTGCACCTATTTCTATATATTAGTCTTCAAAACTGTATCCAGTAATTTTGTTGTAACTGCATACATTGACTATTACTTATGCCCGTTCTCCTTTTCAACAGAAACTTCTCTTCAGAATTCGGGATTAAGCTTGTGGATGGGTGAACCTCTGGCGGACTTTAGTGCCAAAGGTGTTAGCAGCAGCTCATTTCTCTGCCACAGCACCTGTGAAAATCCAGGTTGCGAGCACAGCTGTGCCTGCTGTAAAGATCTTGAAGCTAAAGTAGCTTGTGGGCAAGATGACTTGGTTGTCAAGGAAACCGAAGCAGCTCTTGCCGAAGTGATGCATGTCTATGATGATGATGGTCCAGATCTGGGTGAAGATTCTAATGAAGATGATGACCTGCTTCTTTCTCTGGATTCTGATTCAACTGATGAGCTAGCGGTTGACACTGAATTGGTCATATCTCCTGCCTTCCCTAGTGGTGATGCATCTGAATCATCAATTGGTAAACAAGATGATGGAGATTCTTCAAGTGTAAGTTTCTAATTTTAGTTAAGTATAGATTCTTTCATTCTATGCATATATTTGTAGTCCAATAGTTGCACAATTGCACCATATTCTTATTATTTTAATACCATATTACTGGTAGCTATGTAGCTCTGTTTTTAGTCACAAAAGCTTTCGCTATAATTAGGGACTTAATTTAGACACAGATGCTAGCTCTTGTCTTATTGCTGCATGTGCTTTAGTATCTTTGATAATTGAAGAACAATATAGATGTAATTACTGTTATTTCTGCTGCTCCTCATCACACATTATATGGTAGTTGGTATGGCTGCTTGTCTTTTTGGAAAAGTTGATGGTGTTGATGCCATTTTTGTGAAGTTTAATATTTGTGGGAATTATATCTGGATGGTGCGCTGTTCACCCACTTCTCTTATTGCTACTATAACTTCTTAATTCAGTATAGTCGCCAGCCGGATTAGAGTCTTGTTTATTCGAACCTGCACCTCTTAGGTTTTTAAGTTCCATATTGTATCTGCTGATTGTGTCAAAAAAGTAAAAGCACGGGCCAAACTTATTTTCCATTATTTTTACACGCAGGGCACTCCAACCTTGGTTTCTGCGATTAAAGGAACCCGTGCAAAGCAGGGAATCATCACAAAGTTGAGCGTTTCATGGGCCCCTGATGTATATGATCCTCCTGTTACTTCTGACTCGCACACTGTGAGGGGGCACCAGATGAGTTCAAGGAAGGGCCACTACAAATACAAGCCCTCCAAGAGCAGCAGCAGCAGCAGCAGCAGCAGCCGCAGTACCAATGGCAGCAAAAAGGACAAGAAGCATTCTCGACACAGCAGCAGCAGTAGCAACAAAAAAGATAGGAACCATTCTTACCGCAGTTCCAGTAGCTGCATCAGCAGCAGAACTGGCTCTAGTGTTCCTCAATATCGTAACGAGTACAGCGCCCGCAGCAGCAGTGGCAGCAGAACTGACGCTGGAGTTCTTGAATCTACTAAGGTATCTCCATTGGTGCCAGCTGAAAGTGCTGCACTGCCAGAGGCCGTTCCTATACTCAAAGCCATGGAGCAAATTAAATGCGCTACCAGCTGCTGCAAGGAGAAGCCTTTTGCCTTGCTGTCGCGCCAGTTTTCCCCTGCAAGGTACAAGGGAATGTTCTCTTTTTGGAGCCAAAACCAACTGGCTTCTTAATCATCAGTTGCTGCCACAAGTCGCTCACTTGGAAGTCTTCGTTGGAACACATTTTTTTTACATGTGAGCTCGTTGTTTGGTGTTTCGTTCGTTGAACTGTTTGGTCAACTTGTGTTTGAACTTCAGAGACCAAGTTTCTGAAAATTGTCGGTCGAAGTACTTTTACATTTGAGCTTGTTTACTATATTTCCTCATTCGTTCGTGTAATTGTTACCTATTCCATGTGTATTTTATTGTCTGTTTGCACATTACTACATTGTGCGGTCTTATGTGTTTTGGCTATGTTGGGATTACTACCGGTATATGCTTGAAGCTGCAGTGGTTTCGGTAGAAAAATTATTTCCTCTGTGTATTCACTTGGTTCCCAAAACCTAAGTGTATGAAGCATCCTCACAAGACAATGTTTAGATGAATAAAAAAAACTGCCCTAGATTAAAAAAAAATTGCCCTTGACATTAAGTTTATGAAGCATCCTCACAAGACAAAACGGACTATTCTCACGGTGAAGATCGCCCAGGAGATAACAATTTACTAACTAGAAACAAAAACCAAAAGGGAAGAAACTTCTTTTGTCTACCACGTAGTCCTGATGAGATCGTCCAAGTCGAATTTGCATAGTGCGTCAGCGTTGAGGCGTTCCCGGCTCATCCGGAGATCACCAACCAATTCTTCCAAATCACCCGGCACTGGTGTTGCGACTTGTGACGCGGTAGCAGTATCCGCCGCTTCCGGAGTCGCTTGCTGCCGCTCGTCCTGTGACGCGGCACCATGCCTGGCGCCCACCGACTTCCAGAGCCCCGCTTTGTCGCCCGTGCTCCGCCTCGGCCGCATCCCACCTGGGTACTTGCATGCGGCACCGCGGCGAGAACAAGTAACGCCTGCCCTCGAAGCTCTTGTCCAGCTCGCGCACTGCAAAAGTAAACGAAGCTGACAAGCAAAAGCACAGGAGCAAAACCGACCCAAAATGAGAACAATCCGATTAGCTGCGTCAAGCTAGCCATCGACTCACCGAGATTCTTGGGGTGCTCGGCGTAGACGTCTTGGTCGCTCATCTCGACGTTGGCAGTGGGGAGCGGCACGTCGCGCAGCTTCCGCTGGAGGTACCCGGCGATGAGCTCCTGGTCCAACGGGGCGAACCGGACGCCTCCGCCGGAGGCGCCCAGGTAGGCCTCATTGTACGCCGCTGGGTCACCCGGCGGCTGCGACGACGTAGATTCAGACATCGACGTTTGGACGGACAGCGCGTTGCATCGGCAACGAATACACCTGCGCGTTAAGGCACATATATTAGTGGTGTGCGAGCACAACACACGATGCAGGTTCGATGTGCTTATATGCATGCATGGGACTCCAGCACGTCTTTTCTAGGAAACAACACGACAATGTTGGAGTAGTGCGTCATGCTCAGAACTTTTCTTAATACTAGTTTTTTGTACGGCAATTTCAGAAATAGTACAGTAAATCACAAAAGTTTCAAAAATATTACCCGTCGTGTGACCATTGTGCAAAAACGGTAAAGTGAAAATAATAAAAGTCATGCGACCGTTCTGCGAAAATAGAAGTTTTCGTGCTACGGAACAGCGAAAATATTTTTGTGATCCTAAAAATGGAAAAAACAAATTTTTGCTAAACGGTAGTGCGCAAATAGGTATTTACGATCCGGTTCCGTGAAAATATTGCGTCGCTTTTTCATTAGGTGAAAATATCTTGTAAAAACAAAAATTAATTTAAATTTTATTTTATGTATGCAAAAAATTCTTATCATGAATAGTAGTTGTAAAACATAATTATCATCAAACTCGGTATGAAAGTTACATACGCTGATGAATATTACATGGGACGTAAGATTTTTTATCGTAACGCGAATAGACCCTAACCATACAAAGATGACGACAACAAAATATTGGCATGTACGATACATCTAAAGACTAATTTAATAGTGTACCGATGCTAAACCTAACATGTGAATATAGCCTTGGTTACAATAGATACTCCTTATTGAGTGCACATAAGATATTTGCCCTTCCTCAGAGCATCACCCCCTCCCACATCTTAGCATGATAGGCCATCTCCTGCTTTCTTTCTCTCTCTGCTTCACGTGCTTGAGCCATGTCATTCTCCTCCGTGGCCTTCCTCATATGCTCTTCCTCTTACCATTTCATCAGTAGTTTCTCATGTTGTTGCTCGTATTGTGGCGTTCGTAAGCTTTCCTCCTCCATTGCATGTTCATGTCGACTCATCGCTTTTGATGTTTATTTTTGCTCTATTTCCAATCATACCATGAAGTCACATAGAGATGAAAGCGACTGGACAAATGAAATAAGAGGGAAGATTAGTAAGATAGTGCATGAAATCATACGTAAAGTGATATAGGAGTGATCTATAGCACTATACTAGTGGGTACTCATATGATACATTTCGAGATGGATCATACTGGTAGTTGGCACATATAAAGAAGCATCTGCTATAGGTGTAAGAGATATCCTAGAACTCGCGAAGCCTATAAGGATCGCCATAGAAGCACATTAGCGGTTTGACACCCTGAGGGGTGAAAGTCCCTCAATACTTCTTGGGTGAGCTTGGTGGAACTGAGAAAGATATTGCAGTTGAGAGAGCTAAGAAATGAGTGATCTATCCATAGTTCAGGATGGAGTTATTTGGTTAGGGGTTGGTGCATGGACTGAGTGCATCCTATTAAAGCCATGATTCACGCGCTCGAGCATCTTCTTTGACAAGGCCACCGATGATTGGTAACACGGAGTAGTTCCTTTTCATTGTGTGTTACTATAGCAAAAGGGATAATGTTATGGACGAGTGTTTCCTCATTATTTTACTGCATGGAGCGAGGATATGTCCAAGCTATAGGTGTAGGCTGGCTATAACGGACAATGCTATGGATGTGATGAATCACCCGCTATAGCATCTTCTCTGACTGATCTGCCAATTATTGGAACACAGAGTGGTTCCTTTTTCATCGGGCAACAACAATTTGAACTAATGAAATAAAAAGCTAAACAACATAAATAGTCATGTAGCAGCCTGAACAAAATACATTGACTAATCATACTAGTAAAATAGACTACGCCTGCCCTTTCCTAGCCCCTACCCTGGGCCCTACCTCTAGCACGCTTTGGCATGCATGCTGACACTAGAACGCCTGCCTCCTCCTCCTCAGCGATGGTCTTATGCGGAAGTTGTGTACCAATCAGGCTCGTGGCGGTCGTGTCTGGGCATCTGGAAACACATGAGGTAGGTTGCAATAAGAGGCTTCATTGTTACCTAGAGTTTCTCTAATGCTTTCTGCTTCGCACGTCAAGCCTATTGACAAGTAATCTCATATTTGAACTATAGTAATATTGCTCGTTGGATGAACGAGTATTCCATGTCCCGCTTCTGAATAATCTCAATGAACAATTTATTTGCAACTAGTGTAGCAGTGATGTTGTGATGCTTTCAACCTACGTTTTGCAGCTTACAACTGTGTTGAACTACTCTAGAGGCTACCCAATGGGTCGAATGCTTAGGCTTGTATGTATGAATATAAAAGTTCCATCCGGGAGTTCTGCATTTAACATTGTACTTTTCTAGGCTTAAGACAGCAACCAACACCTCTCTATTTGATGTCACTGCCCACCGTGCCACTACATCCTTCATTTCAGACTGATTGGAGAAGACCTAATTGAGGTGAGCCGTACTTGAACCATACTCTCAATGAGAATTAGATTCCATTCATCTAGCCATCTAGGATGACAGTATTAGAGAAATTATCACCTTCATCATCATCATCATCCCCCATATTTACATATTGCAATAAAGCTTCTTCTTCACGGCTTGCGTTACGATCCACGTTTTCAAGCTCAACAACAATTTTCTCCCCTGCGTTAGCCTGACCCTCAACCTTTGTCGCCTGCCTATGCACAATATCATCTAGTTCAGTTATCTATCTTTTCTCAACTTCTTCCCTCAACATTGCATGCCCATGCCTATTATCTTCTTCTACCGGTGTCATTGCACTGCTGCTGTCATACACTTCTCTTGAAAATGCTAGCACTAGGATATTGAACTCAGCCCGGCGTCGCCTGCACCATTTCAACTACTTATCTGTCCGATACACCGGCTTTAAATCCAAAAAAACTAGATATAACGTACGACTCCACATGCATTGCACCATAACGGAATAAATCTCAGCGTCCAATTAAAAATATTGGGTGAACCACATTTTCATCTCCTTCATCCTTGTACCTTCAGGGTTTGGGTGTTCAAGGATGGTAAACAGAAAATTTGCTCAGATCAACAACAGATAGACCATTACGGATTTGATTATTTCCATAGCAAACTCTATGTCTATATAGGATTTGACACAACTGCAACCTAACAAAATATATCAAATAAATTACCAAACTTATTTTCCCTATTAATTAGAAATTACATTTATCTAATGTGACTAACTTAGAATTGCTTACATAACGTTCAATTATTGTCCCTAAAATGTGACCTATTATAATCTTTGTTACCTAAATCTAACCAAAATTATAGTCCTAAATTTGATATAATATAATTAATTATAAAGTTATTTTTGTACTAATTAGTAATAACAAAATTTACATATATTTAATTCTAAAGAAATTGCATGTATTTAATTTGACCAACTTAGCAAATTAGATCTAATAATTCTACACATATATAATTTATTTTCTTAACCTAATATTCAAAATAAAATTTTATGTGACCTAAAATATAACCTACCATCATTTTTTCTAATCCGTAATTAAATCATACATATATACATATGAAGCACAGTACATAATTTCTAATCTATAATTAAATCTTTCTAATTTTTAATTAAAAATAAAATTACAAAGATTTTTTTTTACCTTCCTCTTTTTCCTCTGTCTTCCTTTTTCTTCCTCCTCCCCCTTCTTCCTTCCTTCTCCTTCTTCTCCCTGCTCTTCTTCCTCCCTCTTCTTCTCACCCAACCGGCCTCCTCCCTCTCCCTGCTCCTCTCTCCTCCCCCCGCACATCGGCCTCTCTTCTCCCTATGCGCTCAGTGACAGTGTCGAATACGTCAACCGACAGAGAGAGAAGAAGGAGGCATGGGGTGTCACGAGTGGATTGTATAACAATTTTCGTTGGACGGTTCAGCAAAAATTATAATTTTCATGATCCGGACTAGCAAAAATTATTTTTCCCGCAAATGGTCCTTCAAAAACTATTCTCGTGATATGGTCCTACAAAAACTTTTCTATTTTCGCTATATGGTCTTGCAAAAAAAATTCGCTCAACCGTAGTGCGAAAACTCTATTTTTTGCGCTACAATTTTTATATTTTTGTTTCTCGCTAAACGGTCGCTCGAACAGGTGATACTTTTTAAATTTCATGATTTTCCATATTATTTATAAAATTTCTGTAAAAAAATAATATTAAAAAAATCGTCATGCTCATGCATACTCAATAGGAACTATTGAAAATTGTATGGTGATGATTTATGTGAAGAGAAACTTTATAAGGTAAGTATTTTGCCATGATAAGATATTAAAGATGAATATGTTTAGCACAGTGGAAATTTCTAAAGCAAAATATTTAGCTTATGTATCTAGAATATTTATACGTGTAAGCAAAATATATATCTTAGTAATGTTGTCACGTGGCACGTATACAACGGAATATATAAATCATGTAGAGTCATGGTAGCCATGCAACATGCAGCACACAATTTTTTTCCTTACAAAATTGCAAAAAAGAAAGAAAGAAAAGAATCCTACAAGTCAAAGGGGTTTCATTTACCAACCTACATCTTACCGTCTAACATGCAACCTTCACGGGCTTTCATATTCCACCCTAGCGGTGTCCACCTAGCCTCTACCGTGGCTACAGATACTCTATCGTGGCTCGGTTAGCTTCAAATCTTACATGACGCATACCAGTTCCGCAATCCTTATTCTCTTCTTCTCCATTTCGCTTGTAGTATCCAGGCTAGGGTTTAGGTGATGCCAGTGACGGAGATGAAATAGATAGGGTTTGGGAGATGCTACATCAGATTAAAGGATAGTTGAGCCACAATTGAACAACCAGAGCCAAGTTGGAGGCCAAGCAAGAGCCACAATCAACACTGCCGTAGGGGATCAGGGGAAAAAATCATAAGGGTTTGTTCGGTTCTTTGGGATTTAATCATCAATTGGAACCTATTCATGGAGGGATCGAGTGAATCCCTGTTATGTCATCCAAACCCAATGGGAATTAAATCCCTTGATTCCTCCTAATCCCTATCTTGAATAATATGTTCGGTTTATTCAGGGAGGAATTTTGTAGTGGAAGTGGAGGTGCATGCTTTGCTCTGCTCTGCTTTGCAGCTCACTCTGGTCCCGTTTCAGATTAGCCTGCTCTGCTCTACATCGGTTGGTCAAGCAGGGAGTTCAGTTTTGATCATCTATACAACCATACAGGTTGTTAAGGGGTCATACAGGATACATGATCATCCATACAGCCATACATGTCATATATCATGATCAGAACAAGACAACCATACATGATCATCTTCTATGTTGTGGTCATGAACATGTTTCCTGCTAGAAAGCCATACAAGTCGTGCATGAACATCACGATAACTTTATCATAAATGGCAACATACAGGTTGTGTATGAACAACCATACAAGTCGTGTATGAACAACGCCATAACTTTATCATGTTCATTCTTACCAAGCACCGCCTAATCTCATTAACAAAATGGCACAAACCTGAATGCAAAATCAAAGAGTTACTCGTCATCACTACCATAACTTTATCACAACTTAACCAAAGAGTTACTCATCATCACTATCATAAGTTCATCAAACGATGCAAAACAACCAGTTGAGACACGACAACAATATATTTCCATATACCTCTAGGCTAATCTGTCATTACACAAAAAAACTAGGATGCTAGTAAATAAATGTGGTTGATTTTAGTCACAGCTTCAGTTGCTCAAAGCTGACTTGTAATGGAAATCATTTATTGTTGAGTAAATATGCCCAACATTTTCATTGTAACGAATAGCTTCCCTGCACAATTGTCACAGTGTATAAAAGACACCCAAGCAAGCAAAATTATAAGCTAATGTGCAGCTCTTTTCTGTAAAGTGCACCAGCATATTCTGAAAGCCAAGTTCCACTAACTTGCATATACTAATAAACAGAGGTCAAATACACAGTCATATAACATAATGTTTGCAACTATGACATCAAAATCATAAATAATGGAGGATATGTTATAGCCAATGGACATCCAATTGTTGGGAGCTTCAGTGACCCCAGTTTGGCACTACAGATTCAGTGACCCCAATTTGGCAACTTCATGTAATTTTCTAAAATTTTAAAAAAAACTACATCAGGATAGAAGTGTTAAAGTAAACACCTTGAAGTAGGGATAAAATCTAGTATCTATTTCTATTTTCAAATGCATTTGATTAGGATTGGGAGGCTTCAAAAATTGCTTGGAGATGGTATGGACAACCTTGTCGAAAAAATGCTTCATGTGATGATGAACTGTATCTGAATAGATCAATGGCACTGTTTCACAATTGGGAAGAAAATGGATCTTGCTCTATTCCTCTGGTATACTACTCCCTCTGGTTTTTAATACATGATGTTCCGACCAGTGGTTGCACTTCAATTAACGAAGTAGGTTACGGTTGGAATGTCAATTATTTCTGACCAGAGGGAGTAGCTGACTGCTCATCCTTACTTGTTCAGCACTTTAAAATGTGGTTCTTTAGTTATTTGTATCCCTACTACATCTCATAACAGAATGTTTACCAAACAAAATGATCAAGTCCGGACATTGATCAAACCCACAAAATGTTTACCATATTTCTATTTCCAAAGCAATCTCAATCAACAGGTGAGGTGAGTCCATGACTCATCCAAATGCGGATAAACAGAAGCTAAGAAACATGTGAGTATAGCCAATGAAAAGCAATCATATTGGAGTAATTTCAGTTTTCAAGTATTGCAAGCCAAAAGAAAGTATAGAATGTTGTAAACCATTTGTCAGGACTTTAGGAAAGTGATCAAAGCTAAGAAACACAATTGTTGGTCCTGGTAACACAATCCGTTTCAAAAGAACTTACATAGTGCATTATGATATTGCAGCCACTCCATTTTATCTACAAAAAATCTTCCAACCACAAATTTCCAAATCAAATTTGGTCACTACAATTGATTATCTCATCTCCAAAATCCAAATAAATTCGGTTCTAGAACCATAATTAGCCATGCAATCTAAGACCAGCAGCAAGAGCTTCCAATATGGCTACACCAAGTCATAATGGATCTTTCTGAGCAAAGCAATTTCAGGATACATAATTTTAGAAATGCAACGTGCGTCTGCCAAGTCAATTTTGTTTTTCTAGGTTTTTTGTTATTTAAAACATAACCATTCAACCAAGATTAGAAGCCGATCTGAATTTGTGATTGTCACTAAAAGTTTTCAATCAATCATACCAACCCCGCACATCAAAGCTACACAAGATTCAGTGTCTTCTACCCACCGCAAGGGTTAGCTTCTCGGCATGTACGATACCCAGATCACACACGAACAACCCACAAATTCTATCAAACCAACAGGTAAGAACAAATGATTTGACATGTGCGTGTGTAAATCTGACGGTTCAACAAACCTTAGCGGTCGACTCCACCTTGGCCACGGTCACTGGGTTTTGCACGTACCCCAGTGACGGGCAGGGGAAGCACCTTGACATGGCTGACACGAGAGACCGCGCTCAACCCTGCCAGATCACAAGATTAGGCGACAAGGCCAGCGTAATCGATCGCAAATCGCTCAACAATGACCGATTCACAGGGAGAATGCCATCAACAGCAACGTTTTGATGTGCCAAATCAAGAACGATGCAAATCAAGAGCCGATGCGAGGAACCCAGCACGCGAGAGCAGAGGAGAAGGAAGAGGAGAGCGATACGATTACCGGCGAGAAGGTAGCCACAGAAGGGGATGGACACTGGAGGGAAGGCTGTCGCGTCGTTGTCGCCTCTGAGTCACCATCGCCTCTGAGTCGAGTCGCATCGCCGTCTCCTCTGAGAAATTTTTCCACGCCTCCATAGGCAATGAAATTTTCTCAGGGGAAAACAACAAGATGGGCCAAGAACGGTTCCAAACCGAGCTTAAATGAACATAGAAAAAATACTAGGCCAAAAACGGTTCTGCACCAGGCTGATCAACAGGGATTGGACCGCGACCCCGGCTGTTCCCGACCTAACCGAACAAGGCCTAAGAGTGCATGTGTTGTTAGACACGTCGCAGAGGGAATTTGAAAACCCATATGAGTTGCATGTGTTGGACTGCAACAAAAAGAAGTAGATGTAGGTGGGTAAAAGAATACCCCCCGTGAGTTGCAAGTATTTTCTTTTTTTGCAACTTATCATTTCTTTTGTGATTATAAAGATGACACGCGCATGCTCACACTACTACTACACACATCACAATCACATACATGTGAGTACGCTCCTCATCACACCTATAAATAAACAACACTGAAAATACTTGCTCTTGTGTAAATTAGTTCCCAATATGCAACCGACTTTAAAAATCAAATATAAATTATCCATTCAAGCAAGCAGTCACCAAAAGTCCTTGCAAGAACAGTTTCCTCCCATAAATTTATGGAAACGAACACGATCCCTAACAATGATTTCTCGGTTGTATGACTTGCTTATTATTTTTGCCACTTCATGGCAATCTGGACAAAACCTCAAGTTCTTTACCACCCGAATGACATGAGGGGCTTTCGTCTTTAACAATCCATATGCAATGGCTAACCTTTCACTATGCTCACAAAGTGCAACTTCCTTTTCCTCTTCACCAACATCATGTAGCACAGCTGCAGTCCAAGGTTTGTGGCCAGCTCGTAGCACCCGGTCAGCTATTTCCCTCAGTACCAGTCTTATCTGCTTGATATCAGGGTGTGAATCATCACTCACCACAAACTTATGCAGGTAGCCATTAATTTCAATTGAACTACAACCAGCAAGAGCAGTAACATTATTGCCCTTCATCTTTTTCCTCATATAGCTCACTCTATCCCATTGGGAGTTCGATGCATACAAATTGGAGAGCAGAACGTAGTTCTCTGGATTGAGAGGTTCTAACTCAAGGAGCCTCTTTGATGCTGATTCCACTATATCAATCCTGTTTGAGCTTTTACTAGCCACAAGAAGAGTCCTCCAAATTACTGAATTTGGTGAGATAGGCATAACAGTAACAAAGGAGTAAGCATCATCCAAAAGTCCAGATCGACACAGGAGGTCAACCATGCAGCCATAATTCTCCATTGAAGGTTTGATTCCCAAGTTTTGCATAGTAGACCAATACCGTCGTCCATCGTCCACCAACCCACTGTGAGCACAGGCTGACAGCACACCAATAAAGGTGACATTGTTAGGTCTCACCTGAAATATTGCATATACACAAGAACTTAGATGAGAGCTATGAGGTTTATTAGGAAAAAGCAGACCAATCAGAAGAAGAGCCCTTGTGAAGACAATATATGCAATTCTAATGATTTGAAAACTAGGATGATTATGTGAGGTACCAGTACTTTCTTAGGAGAACTAAGTTGAGCATATGAGCTAAAACAACATCCCTCGTATATAAATTAGTGTCTACTGCTGGTCATATGCATTGGATATTGAACTAATAATAAGTTCATGTGCAATGCATATGACCTCATTATCACCTAACCAATAAAATCAACCAAGTGACCAACCAATCGCTAGAAGCGTATCAGTGCAGCATTCTTTACCTTGAGCTCTAGCATTCTTGAAAAAAGTCCCAACGCATCCTCTACAAGCCCATGTATCGCCAATCCGACTATCATTGCGCTCCATGCCTTTGTATCCCTCTCCACCATAGCATCAAACACCCCTCTCGCCCGCTCTATCAGCCCACACTTTGCATACATATCAATTAATGCGGTGCTCAGCTCCAGATCAATTGTGATCCCCTTCCTATCTATATAAGCATGTACCCACCTCCCCAGGTCAAGTGCCCCTGCTTTGGCGCACGCCAAGATGACACTGACCATGGTGACCTCATCCGGCTCCACCCCTGCCGCCTGCATCTCCCGGAACAGCCCCAACGCTTCATTCACCATCCCCACCCTCGAGTACCCGCCGATCATCGCGCTCCAAGCGACCAGATTCTTGTCCCCGACCATGCCGTCAAACACTGTCCTGGCGAGCGCAACATCCTCGCACTTGGCATAGAGGTTGAGCAGCCCGGTCTGCACGTAGGGGCTCGGCTCGAGCCCCTGGCGGAACGCCTGCGCGTGCAGCTGCCGGCCCTCGCCTGGAGCCGGCGCTGCTGAGCACGCCTTGAGCCCGAACGCGAGCGTGAAGCTGTTGGGACGTGGAGACCCGGCGCGCAGCATGCGGCGGTAGACCAGGAATGAGTCCGCGGCGGGGCTCCCGGCGGTCGAGAGCGCGCGGATGAGGGAGTTGAAGCAGAAGGCGGTCGGGTCGGGGATTTGGTCGAACAGGTTGCGGGCGTAGAACGCCGCGGCGGTGGTCGTGGTGGCAGCGGACGCGGCGCAGGAGGCGAGGAGCTTGGAGAGCGCGAAGGCGGCGGTGAGGCGCGGGAGGCGGAGCCTGAGGAGGCGGGCGTGCGCGCCGCGGAGCGCGAGGAGGTCGGGGCACTGGCGGACCAGCGACACGACGTGGGCTTCGAGGACTTCGCGCGGGAGGGAGGCGGCTTCGTGCGGTTTGAGCCGGTGCATGTGGGAAATGACCACCAGTACAAGGGCGTTGCGGGTTAGCACGGCGTCAGGCGTCGCGTCGCGCCGGGCGGGCGGCAGTGGCACGACGGACCGCCGGTAACTCGGGTGGATTGGGCGTAGAGCGGCGAGCCTATCCGAAGTGGGGGCGCTGACCGGATTGATCTTGCTAGTGTTTTGAGATGCTTTTCTAGTTTGGATTAGAACCAGTGGCGAAGCTAGCGTAGTGGTGCACACGTCTGGGCTTAGAGGTACTCCCTCCTATTATAAATATAGATTGTTTTAGATATATGTATAAAAATTATCAAATGATCTTATTACTTTTTATTTATTCTGTATTGAAAAAAATAACTTATTTATTTATGAGAGTGATAATATTTATTAAACAAGAGTAAGAAGGTAACAAAAGAGAAAAAAATATATAAAAATTTAAAAATAACTTATATTTAAATAATAGTTGAGAAGTTTAAAATAACCTATATTTGCTCTCAGAGAGAGTATATAAGATATGAGAATTAGTTGCTAATCAATGAATTTTTGTTTTAACCCTAGTGCCGATGTACACGAGTCAGTCAGTCTACATAGTTTCGGCCCTGATTAGAACCATAAAATGTTTGATCCGCCATATGATTCAATATCTGAATCAAGTTACCTGTTTCCATACGATCGTAGGGTTGCGACTTTGTGACTGCACATGAGTAACACGTATAGGTGCCAGAACCCTCTATTCCAGTGCCACGATTTTACTCCGTTATGAGTCGTTGGCTTAAAAATATGATAGTTTACCTATGACTTTACGCTTTCACGTTACATGATCCATTTCCATCTACGAGGACGCGTCATGGAATCCGTGACGCACACCAGCTTTCTACCGTTGATTCGCCCCGAATCTAGAGAAAAATCCCATCGCTGACAGTGTCATTGTGTCCTACTCCTCGCCTACTTTCTCAAACGGAAATTATCTGACGCATTGTTTGTTTAGACTTCTGTTTTTGTTTGGATTTTTATTTTAGGTTTTTCTGAAAAACTGTGTTTGTGACTGGTCTGAAAAGTTATTTTTAACTAATAATGGTTAAGCTTCATATCTAATCATCCTTGCGTCCTTTTTATGCTAACCAGACCAGATTCTTCACTCTCTGCTTTCATTATGCAGAATATTTGTCTCCACCTGGAATGTTGGAGGAAAAACACCTACTGCTGCACTGAACCAGGATGATTTTCTTCCCCCCAATGACCATTCAGATATTTATGTTTTGGGGTAGGTCTTTCAACGATCTTTTCTTAATAGCTATGAAAATCCCTTCCAATGTTATTAGTTATATCCCCGATGTTTTCTATTTCTCGACCTGATGCTTAGTTCTTCAGTCCAAACTTTCTCACATAAAAATACTACTACACGGATGAAAAAGACAAACTACTGAAGTTGTCCTTGATTGCTGTGTGGTACTATACTGCATTGACGTGTTTGGTATTTATATCAAGCACAATGAAGCATATCTAATTTGAAGGATATTTTAGTGGAGTTTTTAGTTTAACACAAGTCTTTGTGTCATTGCTTTTGTCTGTTTAATATTTAAACAGTTTTCAGGAAATTGTTCCTCTCAATGCTGGTAACGTGCTTGTGATAGAAGACAATGAACCAGCTGCAAGATGGCTTGTTCTTATAAACCAAGCACTAAACCGACCAGCTGACACCGATGCCAACATCTTTCAGTACGAGCCATCTCCCTCTGTTGATTCTACTTCCTCTCGAGCCTCGTCAAGCCTCAATACTTGATTCTCTGACCTATCAAAGACAGCTAGTGGTTCTACAATCTTCCAAAAGTCCTTGTTGAAAGCTATTAGCAAATCTTTCATGCCAGTCCGGAGAAAACAACTAAGGCCTGCAACTGTCCAGTAGAAATGACCAAAACATCCTGCAGGGATGCTTGCTTTGGATGTCCAAAAGCATATGCAGATGAGATCGATTCCTCTGAAGACGATGAAGAAGAGGAAGTGAAAGACAAAGAGAAATCAAATGACTCTTATGGCCCTGTGCTCGATGGAGTAACTTCTGCTCATGCCACAAGGGATCAACTAAAATATAATCTCATAGCATGCCAACAAATGGTTGGTATTTTTGTTACTGTGTGGGTGAAGAAAGAACTAGTGCAGCATATTGGCCATCTAAGAATGTCTTTCAGAGGGCGTGGAATTCTGGCATGTCTTGGAAACAAGGTTAAGACTTAGGACAGAATCAGATTGAAGTTATCCTGTAAGTAATCATTCTATTCCTGAATGCACTTCTTTTACTGCAGGGTTGTATATCAGTAAGCATGACACTGCACAAGACAAGCTTTTGTTTCATCTGGAGCCATTTGGCTTCAGGCCAGAAAGAAAGCGACGAATTCAGGAGAAACTCAGATGTTCTAGAGATACTGAGGCTCACAATGTTTTCTAGGATTTGTCTGAGACTCATTGGAGGAATGGAGCCAGTTCTAAATCTGTTAGGTATGCCTCTCGTCCAAGCTACTTGGTCATAGAAAAAAATTAAGTTGACTACTATTCATCGAAAGAAGGTAGAAAGAGTTAAAATTTTGTTTGTTGAAGACGGTACTGCTATGTGCTAACAAGCACTAGAAACAAAACAAATCCGAAAATTGCCAGGAAATCTTGTGACAGTTAATCCCTCCCCAAGATAGGTTTCCATAAGTCAAGCTATCCCCTCCCCTTATGTTCTGTAATCTGTATATTTTTCTTTAGATTAAAATTGAACGGAATGCTGGACGAGTATTTAAGGGGTGGAATGAGGGGAAGATATATTTTGCTCCAACATGCAAGTACTTGTTTGACTCAGATGCTTATGCTGGTGAGACTGCAACATCAAAGAAAAAGAGAACACCGGCGTGGTATGTACCAATTTCATACTACTTTTCTGTTATACAAAAGCACTTATTTAGACAATGCAATTATCTTACATTCTGCTGTTGCTATAGGGTTATACTTATTGGATACAAACATAGCATGCGATATTACTGTTTGCTCCAAGTGTAGAAGGCAACATAATTTGGTATTCCACAAAGAAACGAAGCATTCTTATTACTTCCACTGCAATAGTATGATGAAAAACGCCACATCCTGCAGTTTTCATATTGTATAAGCTTACTTGTTTAAGTACGGAGCTCAAAATTGCTATGCTTCAATTGACTACACATGTTCCTACAGTTTGTTCACTTTACAGTTGTGATTTGGCTGGGTTTTCTTTTCCACTTTATACAGTGTTGCACTATGATGAAATTTTTGCTTCTGAACCATCCTTTTATTCACTTATCGCATTGCATCCCTCTTAAGTTGTTGAACTTGCTCAGGTGTGATAGAATATTGTGGCGTGGTGATGGTATTGTGCAATTATCCTACTACCGTAGGGAGTCTAGATTTTCTGATCATCGTCCTGTCCGTGGAACCTTCATTGTTGAGGTTGAAGTACTAAACAGAAAGACGATGAGGCGCTCATCAAATGCTGACATGAGAATAGGTGCTGAAGAGCTCTTACCCACGGACAAGGGTAAAGGTAGTATTTTATACCGATTGCTCACACAGTCATCGTTCTCTCATATTTCCAAGTTTTGTACGGTAGGCTAGTCAAGAAAAATTGGGGCATGTAAGAGGCACTGTTTCAAAGTAATATGTTGAGCACATAATCTTTCTCGTTTCCATTGTTAATTACTCCAGGATTCAAAGCATTAGTTGTATCGCTACAGAAGTCTGTTGCATTTTTAGTAAGATACCTGCCTCAGGGGTGGGGCTTATGTGTTTTGAACCCTATTTCTGATAGAAGTATTTTTGAACTTTTGTTCTCTGGAACAAATGGAAATGTTTTGAATACGTGGTCTTTAGGTCATAACATGCAGTGAAGTCCAGGACCGATTCAGAATTATAATCAGTATTTATTCATCCCATTTTGCAGGCCCTGCACGAAATGTGAGTTCTCCGAGAGTATGTCGAGAAGATATATAGCTTGTTCCAGACTTCCAGTACCAGAAAAAGGTTGGAGCTTATGCACTCCAAGGAGGCCTATTTGGATGAGGGGTAAACCACAACCAAAACCCCTCATCCAAGCAGGCTTGAGTGCTTGGTGTCTTTGCAAAATGCCTTCGGTTGAAGAACCACAATGTTTAACCTGTATAGGAAAATTAGGTATTATTTCCAACAAAATGGTTGGTTATATATTCAATATCACGTGTACCACTTGATCCATTGCATGTATAGCTTTGCGAATACCTATGCAGTGACCCTTTTTAGGTTCGTTCTTCCTTTTTTTGCGAGGAAGTTCTTCCTTTAGCTTACCTGGATGCATAATTACACTGAGGTAGAACGATGTTTTGAAATGTACAAGATCGACGCTTCTTCTCCCTTGTGTTGATTCAACTAGAAGTGTGGAATGCTAATTGTGTGATCCACCAGACGTCTTGGTACGATGTCCTTTTTCGTCTTCTCCCTTGTTCCTCATGGCAACCAGTTGTGGCAGAGGCAGACGTGGTCCGGACGGTGGCCGTGCCGCGGGTCGGCAGATGCCGTAGACGCACGCGGATGGCACATCGGCCGCCGCGGCCGCGCGTGGGTGGCCCGACGGCCGAAGGCGCATGAAAGGACTTGCCGAAACGAACGGGAGCTGTGTGGAAACCTCTCCGAGCTGAGAAATTTGGATTTTTTTTTTGTCACTCTAAACAATAGGCTTCACAGCTTTGCCACCATAAAGAGTGAGCTTGCCAGAATTGACACTCTAAATATTCCCTCGTTGGTTTTCTTGTCAATATATAGTTTTAAAATAATATTTTAAGTGTCATTATACATACCATGAATTAACATAATAACAAAATCAAAAAGATAATATTTTGAGTATCAATTTTACAAAGCCAATCTTATCTTTAACATGGCAAATCAGCTAAGCTCGTTCCTTACCGCGGCAAAAATTGAAATTTCTCCTGCGGGCTGCGCCGCCGCCCCTGTGCACCCGACCAAGTACTACAATTATAGAGCAATCTTTTCGCATCTTTGTCCTGTGACCCCTGTTACTTAGTCCCAATCTACATGCAGCCTAAATTAAATCACATGGGGGGCAAGCAAATGCAAAACAGTTGAGGAATTGAATTGGGGGGAATCTCAGCATTGATGTTCCACCAGCCAGCGCTCAAGATGGCCGATCGGCGCCGGAGTGTCGCTGCCCACAATGCCCTGCCGACCGCCGCATCCACTGCTTCTTCCCCTCTCACAGCTCATCTCCAATTTCCCTCTCGAATTAATCAATCTCAATTCATCGCTGCTACTGTTTGCTAGCATTTGCTACGTTGCTGTCGATTGTGACATGTGAGCCGATGCAGAAACAAAGGGTGTGATGGATTGTCTGTACAGGGTCTTTGTCTGTATAGATGGTATATGCAAGTTGAAGTGAAGCAATCTAAATATAGTTATATTTATTAAAAAAAATAGTATTTATTTAATTATATCTATTTAAGATAGATTGAGCTGAGTTTTTATTTGATTAATAGAATATGAGCTTGTATGAGTGGATGTAAAGAATCAATATTGTAATTGATTATTCGTATAAAGTTGATTTTACGATATTGACAAATGGATTTGTCTGCATGAACGGACGTCGTATCATGTTGCAAAGGAAAAACTGACGACGTACATTTACATTTGTCAAACCAAACTAAAATAAGCATGATTCTACTTGAGATTTTACAGATCCTCAATAGAGAGAACCAATTAACCCCAAAATGTGAAGCATGAACGACGAGAGATATGAAAAGGCAATGCTGTAAGTACATAACGTCACGATCTCTAGCGAATTACACCGAAGGAATTATTACAAGAAACAAACTTGGAAAAAATATCGCCCATGGAATTGTACGTACGTATCATAATGCACAACCATATGTGTGGCAAAAATGAAGAAGAATCATCAGGCTAAACCTCGACATCATCGCTCCACTCCCAGATGAACTCTGGCCTGGTGATCTAGAGCATCCCGGCCGCGGCCGTGACGGCGAGGGGCAGCGCGGCGAGGGCGATGAGACGGCCGGCGGTGAAGCGGCCTGGAGCGTGGTTAGACGACTTCGCCGAGCCGGACGGCGGGTTCGCTGCAACGTCAGAAGCAAAGTTAGCGGAGTAAATTGGACACCTAAGAATGTGTGAGTGTGACTGACTAACGACTGAGGACACCTAAACAGTTGAGACCTCTACAGAGCATCTGCTAACATCAGCAGCGCAGAATTTGAGAGCTGGCAACGATGGACATTTAGTGCAACGTCCACCCTCTACTAATTATCTTCTCTGTAGTAGCATGCTCAAGGATCTATAGATTTTGCAGCTAAGATTAGTTGAAAACTGGTATGCTTTGCCATCTTTTGTTAGCACACATGCTGGTTTCGAAACCTATGGTTGGACAATTTTGGAGCGTCAGCAACTTCATCGCTTGATTGTACAGAACTGGTTCGACAGAGGTGCGCAAAGTAATCAGGCTAAGTATAGTAACTTACCAGGCACTTCCGGGCCATTAGACGATGGAGACATGCCTGACATGGGCGCTGCAGATGGCACCAAACCCATGGGGACAGGGACTCCAAAAACTGCAGGGGAAAATAGCTCAATGGAATTGGAAACGTATTCAGACCATGGTCTTAGCTAAGTGATAGCTGAATAGGGTAACTAGAGTAAGTTTCATTCGATAAATCTGTCATCGTACTACAGGCAATGTTTCAGCAGGGTGACATGAGCAAAGGTAATATACTCCATTCGGCAAGCTTTCTTTCATGGTTTAAACCGTGGTTCCGAGATCGGTTGTTCAATGCAACTTTGAGGTTTTGCTGTGCTCACTGAGCAACACTCAAGCTGATCAGCTGACCAGCATCAAGCTGCTCCATTTATTTAATCGAGACGACAAAAGAACCAAGAACACAACGTCGCGGTGCGTATACCTGCGCAAGCGCCGACGGGCGGCGCGGTGAGGCGGCAGATCCCCGGGAGCGCGAGGGCGCGCTTGCTGTCGACGCTGACGCCGTACGACTCGGCGCCGCCGGCCAGCAGCTGGCAGAGGCAGACGGGGTGGGACTCCAGCAGGCCGGCCAGCTCCGGGCAGCACGGCTTGTCGGGGTGCCGCACCGTGCTCCCGGCCGTCACGTACGACAGGCAGTCCGACATGTTGAGCACCGCGTTCAGGCACTCGTCGCTGATCCCGGGCATCGGTCCCGGGGCCGCGGCCGGCCCCTGCGCTGCCGCCATTCCCAGCGCGAGCGCCACGGCCAGTGCCGCCACTGCAAGCGACGCCGCAGACCGCCGAAGCGTTGCCATGGGGATCAGCTAGCTGAGGAGGCTGTGGCGCTTAGTTTCTTGGCTCACGCTTGTGTTTCCCGGTGCTCGCTGAGAAGCACCCCAACTGGTGCGTGTGTTTATGTACGGTGCGAGTAGCAGCGTGGGTGCCAGTGTCGTGGCTGGGGCGTGTAGCGTGTGTACCGAACAGGGCCTGATCGAGCTGCACTTGCGGTGTTGTAGCCTGACTGTCTTTAGCTCACTTCTGGAATTGGTAGCTTGCACGGTTACGTGCTAGTGGCCGGGCCGGTGAAATCCAACGAAACCGCCCGGTCGGGTGGGTCCATCGCGATCGATGCAGACCGACCGATCTCGGCCTGCCAGTGCTGGCCGCTAGGACCGACTAATACTGCGCGCCAATGAATGCGATGTTGAATGCGGCTGCGCTGTAGGCCGCGGCAGGCTGAGGCTGTGACGCAGGCAGCCCACCGCTGCGGCAGCTTGGGAACGGCGATGGCGATGCGTGGCTGGAAGGACAGCGGGCGCCATGTGCGTGCGAGCACCCACCTTGAATGCTCGCATCAGAGCGGCAGTCCAGACAGGCTGCCTGCTCGCGCACAGCGGGAGAGGTAGCGGAGTGGGAAGCGCGCCGTGTTTTCGCCTTTACTGTGCTCCAAAAATCAGTTGAGAAATCCCTCAGGCTGGCGGCATTGATGGGCCGTCCTCGGGAGGGTAAAGAAGATGGGTAAAAGCAGACCATCAGTGACATGGCATCCATGCCCACGACAGTGCGTCAGTGTATAGCATTGCATATTTCCATCTGGAGTAGAGCAGAAAAGATGGCTACGAAACAGGACAATGTGATATGTGTAGCATTGCATTCGTAGTAGTTTTCTGATAATAAAATACTGTCGCTTTGCCTCAGGAATGCCACTGACCTTGCAGGATATAGCAAGCTTTACTGTGCAGTACAGTCGCAATCAGCTCTCGTAACTCCTTTTATGCGCAGACCGGCCACTTGAGTGCACAGTTGCGAGTGACAAGGGCCAGAGCATTTCTGAGAGAACGCCACAGTGCTTTGCACATTTGTTCTTGATCGAAGATGTGAACGCATCAGCTGAAAACAATGTATATTCTCATGAGAAAATATCACAATTAAACTAAATGTACTTTTCTTCAAGCATCTGATCTCACCGGGAAAATGTGCAAAGGCTACAAAACGTTTTGTCCGACTCAACTTTACACACAAAGAAAATAACACTCGGACTTTCAATATCGAATACCCGGTTTACTAAAATTTTCAGGCCGCAGCATCATCTTCAGACTCATCACACTGCTCCTCATAAGCATCCTCGTTCCCATCCTCCTCGTCGCTGCTTTCAGCACTAGTACTACCGTTTTCTTCTTCATTGTGATCGGCACTGCCAGTTTCTCCATCTACGGAGCTCAACTCTTTACTATCACCATTTTCCTTTAATTCAAGGCTACTGTCCTTGACCACCTCAGCATTCTGCAGGTCCTCTAAGTCGTCTGCGGCAATATTACCTTCAATTTTAATCTGGTTCACCTTAACACTAGGAAACTCCAAGGGCATATCAGGCCAATCCTTAAAGAAATTGTTCAAGGCCATGAATTTGAACGTGTGAAGTCTATGCCTGTCCCTCTTGATATCAGAGATAAGAAGCTTCTGTAGGAGGGTTGGTTCCCCGCTTTTGGGCATTGCACCATCATCAAAAGGGGTATGGTTCCATACCTTGGGTCTTTTAGACCGAAAACCTCCACGGTCATACCTCGGTCTTTTATCAGTATTGGTACGGTTTCGAAAACGAGAATACCTGCGATTGAGTTTTCCATTTATTTTTCCTTTCATCGCCTTGATCCTCAGTTTCAGATAGATAGCCAGGTGGTAGTTCAGGGAGTTCAAAACCCAATTCTTGCAGCTTTGCTATGACTTCCTTCAGTTCCCGCACCAAATTAAACAGCCCCATCCATGAACCAGACACACATACATTTCCAGATCGAAATAATGAGATTGCATCATCCACAGATATCCCCACAACTTGAATACTGTGGACAAAGATTCTAATTAGAAACCATTTAAAGCTAAATCAATTCCCTTTTCTTTTAAAACTAAGAAGGTACATCGTGATCATAAATTCATGATAACGCAATACTGCCTCACTTGACGTCGTATCTGGGCATCTTTGTCCTTGTTTTGACCATTTGACTGACTCTTAGACAAATTCTGCATTATGGAGTAAAAGCAGTTGGTCAGTAAATGCTCCTATCATGAAGTTACTCGGGCCAAGTATAAAGATATATAAATATGGACCCTGTTTATGTTGACACTTGTAGGGTATTTCTTCCTTCGTGCTTCTACCCACTGTTTAACTTCATTTGCATCATAAACTATAAGAGAACGCCTGCAAGTATACATTAAATATTATCTGTATAACTGCCTAAGAATTGGTAACGCGAGGATTGAATTGTATTTGTACTTGTATAAAAACACAGAATAGGAGAAATTAATAAAACTCTAACTAAAGTTAAACTAATTTTAAAGATCCTCTTAAGATATATCCTTAAAATATATATATATGATTGCATGTAACATTAGTTAATAAATGAGCTGCGCGTTTCAAGTTTTTCTTTTTTTTAAACTTCTTCCCTATAGAATATGATGCAAACGACATTATTTTTGAAATATTTTTCGCAAAAGTTCTTAAAATTATCTCTAGTTTTTTAAGAATTGTTTTTTGATTTTTTTTTTAATTTTTTAATTCAAATTTGGCTTATATTATCGGAGCGATAAGATCAGTTACGGATGGTAACCGACGAATTTGTTAACCTAACCTGTGTTGGGCTCCCTCATCTGACACCAACCAGGAAAAGTTTTTGTTATTCTTTCTTTTTTTTCGAAAATTTGGAAATCAACTCATCGCTAACTAGTCCAAAAAATTGAACTTTTTTTTTTTTTTTTGCCATGGGGATATCGGGTGGTCGTGTTCATTTGCCACACCACCTGCCGTGACATAGCCAAAAGGTTCATGGACCGAAGAAAAAAGATTTGGGTTATCCGTGGAATGCATTTGCCATGCCAGAAAAGATGGTGATACAAGCTGGGTTCGCTTTTGAAATTATAATCCAACATACTGGATTGGATATCAACCAACAAAACACAATTCTCAGGACATAGCTGTTATATGATCGATGGGTAGAGGAATATTGAACTTTGTAAATATACAATGCTATTAAACTGGGCATATAGCAATGAGATTAACTTTGTACATACAGCACATTAGCTTGGAAATGCTTACTCTTCTGCACAACAGGATGAAAATGCACGACAAATGTCCGAAGACGAAACAAAAAAGCCCAGATCCAATGTAACAAACATATAACTATCCTTGATTAACACGACATGCGACGGCAAATCGATCCTTTGATGAACCAGCGTAATTTTACTACTACCCACGATTAAGGACCGAAAGAATGGTAATGATCTAGTCGTTGATGGAAATGCCGTTCCTTTTCTGATTTTCTGATTGACAACAGGATTTAACAAGAAGACAAACCACGGGCATATGACAGAAACAGGTGAAAGCAAATTAGGATGTTTGAACAGCACTGCCTGCCAGAGACATCAGTGGAGAGGACAGCTTGCTTCGGGCAAAAATTCCAGCGCGCTTGTATTTCGACTTCTATGCTTTCTTTTCTCAAATACAAGGGGAGCGGAGACAATGAACATATTTACTTCTGGTTTCAGATTCCACGCACAAATACTTCAATGCATATAGTACACCCGATTATCCACTTGAGTTTCGAGCAGTGCCAACTGCCAGTTGCCTTCCTCTTCTGTCCAACACTATCAGCAACACATTCTTTACCAGCACTCACTCAAATGGATTTCTCGGTGGGAAAGGTCCTTGATGTGTCGAGTTCCTGTAACAGGGGATCATTTAGAAACTGATGTCTGTTACCAAGTATAAGTGGAGGTTTGAAGGAGCTTACAACATGTGTGAGTCTTGTCCCGCCATGTATGATAACCCTCCTGAATTAATAAGACAATCAATGATGCATAAACAATGATAGTTTCAGTGTTTCTGTGCTTGTGTACTTGAGGCATACCTTGAGGCATAGAAGGAATATATGGCAGAGTGGAATTCTGAGAATCCCACGGCTCAGTGAAGCTCCTAGAGTAATCGGTAGGAGCATGAAGATCTGGCAATGTCTCTTGTAGGGAGGTCAAATCCATGAACTGAAAGAAGGAATAAAATAGATTCAACAAATTACGAAGCAACAAAAGACAACAAAGATTTTGGCAACATGGAAACAACAGCACTCAAGTTAGAATGTCAAGAACAGAAGAATGTAAACGGACTCAAAATAGTCCTAGGATCTTATGTGGGCTAGTAATCACATTAAAAGAAAAGAACACAAGGTTTATGATCAGAAAAAAAATCCATGTTGTTTTCTGAATTGGTACTTTATACTAAAAACAGTCTAGAAGATTGCAAATATTTTCTTTTCTATTAGTTTCAACCAAAGTTGTTGGAGCCTAATTGGTATAACTCAGTATACCTCTTTAGAAATCTTGAAGATATAGAAAGCTGCTAAGAATAAATTGATTTCGGTGAAGTTGACCAGAGCTAATTACTATTGAATGCTGCCTCATTTGGCTGCAGAGAATCAAGGGTTTTTTCAAGAAAATCCTCAGGATAAATGTAGATGGAAGAAATGTCTGTGGTGGATATGGACTTGCTTAAGGAGAGAGCCATAACAAAAATGTTGCCCAATCTATTTTATTTTATAAATTAAAGGAGAGAGAGAGAGAGAGATTGTGGGGGAAAAGCATCCTCTCAGTATATTCTTAAGGAAGGATTCGAACCCAGGTGGGCTAGCACACCAATTGTGCTACCTTACTAGACCCCAAGAGTCTCCTCATTGCCTGCTTTACGACACTAGTTGCCACAAAGAAGTTTAGCGTTCAGAATTAGTCCTTGCTTTAGGAGGAGACTTTGGTCAAGGCTGTTAGGAGGTCAGATTTGTATCTCTTATAGTCTAGTTCTGTTTGAAGCATCATAAGCTGACTTCAGTTTTGTGAACACTTCTGTATAGTTTTCTTTTGTATTATCAATCACAACAATAACAACAACAAAGGCTTTCAGTCCCAAGCAAGTTGGGGTAGGCTAGAGACGAAAACCAACAAGATCCACAAAAGAGGATGAAAAAAGTTTAAAAAATAAAGGAAGGACCATCAATATTATCGTATATTCAGTAGGGCCACCAATACTGTTCTTCCAAAAAAGGGAAGGAGCTTATAAATAAGGAATACAATTACTAGCCCATGTTATAATTGGTATGACTGCAAAGCACAAAATAACAATAAATACCATGTTGTTGGCGTCAACATCAGATTCAAATGCCATGTCAAATGGATTTGTTGACCTTCCAGGATGAGACACCATGCCACCCTGAAATAAAATTCAAAAGAACTGTTAAAGAGGTAAATCCTTTTTTGACACTTGTGGGGTAAAGTAGCTTCATTTATCCAGTAGCTCCATGACAGTGCAATAAAGCAAAACAACATTGCCATTATTGCCCACACAAATATATTGTAAAAAGATATGAAAGTAGTTTTTGTAGATGAACGAAGTTGATAATAAGATAAAAGAACATGCAAGCAACAAAATGGCATACATGTAGAAGCACATAAGGGTGGTGCGTCCTTGTGGGCACCTTATAATACATAGTCAAACTCGAAATCATCTTAATGAATTGTTCCTTTTTTATGATAAGTTATAAAATTATGTCAAATAGACCTCAAGAAACCCACAAAAGAACACATTATATGTCAAACACATGACTGAATATGTCCATGCATGTTTGCTCCCAATCAAAATGAAACTAATGTGAAACAAGTAAGGAAGCTAGCGTAGGAAAGAATCTAAAATCATGGATAAAAGATACCAAATGGGGTTGAAGTGGTGCAGGAAACGAAGGCCCAGCCATGTCACCAGGTGAAACATTAAAGCCACAAAACATATCCCCAAGAGTTGACCTTTCAGGCTCGCCCCTAGCCAGAACCTAAAGAAAGATTCAAAATTTCAGTCTAGCCTTATTAGATATACTCTTTTGTTTTATAAAAAAAACTTATGTACCTGCGGAGTTCTAGATCCAACACATGGAGCACCAGGTGTTGTGAATTGATGAGGAGCCACTTGAGACATAGCGTTAAATGTGAACATATTATTTGATGTGCTCTGAGTAGATTCACCAAAGGCATTCCAAGACTACAAACAACCAGGAAAAACTCACTAAACATGTAAAGCTATAGCAAACCACTAACAGCCTCATATGTCAAATGGTAAATTACCTGAGAATTTTCTTTGGAGACAGAGATCTTCACTTCTTCAGCATTTAAACTCCAGTTATCCATCATCGCTGGAGCACTATGTGACCCACTGGCATTTGGTGGCGAAGTTGGCAATGTTGATCGATCAATTCCTTTAGCAATGCCATCAGTTGAAGGGAATGCAGCAGGCACCTGAGCTTGCACATTTGAAACGGACATCAGAGATCCAGGTTTTTGTGCGTCAATGAAAGCCCATCCTTCATTAGCAGGCAATGAAGCTGCTGATAGAATTTGCTGAACACTAGACATATGTGGTCGTTGTTGGTCAAAGCCAGCAAACAGATCTATTGGCGGAGGGGGTGCGGAAGTTGCCGGTTCCTGCAAAACTGACAAACTGAAGAGATCTTGGTGCAAAGGATGAGATGTGGTGAGCGCTTCTGCTGGAACAAATGATGGTGCCACAGCCTTCTGAACAACAACATTATGAGCAGGTTCTTTGGCAACATCAGAATGACTGCTTAAATCAACTGATTTATAACAAACTGATGACTGGTCGTTAAAGCTAGCAAACAGATCTATTGGTGCAGCAGAAGTGACAAGCTGTTGCACAGTAGATTGATCAAAGAGGTCAAGAGTTGTGAAAGTCATTGGTTGTGCTGGAACAGGCGATGTCACCACGGCTTCAATGTGAACCCCACCATGTTGCACAGGTTCCCTGGTGGGAGCAGTTTGGCTGCGTAAATCAGCAGGTTTCTGGGGTATCAAGTTGTGATCTGATGAATTCATAGTACTCTTGATGGGCAGCGAGGCATATGATTGTGTTGAATGAGACACAGGAGAAGCCACAGTCTGATGGTTTACAACAGAATGCACTGGCTTTTCTATAGGTGCATCAGGCAGGTAACCTGATTCAACTGATTTGTTAGACACTGAGCTACCATCAAATGATCCAAAACTTCCAGAAGAAGCTGTTCGCTGCACATGGAAAGAAGGCATAATTTGTATGTAATCCTCTTGGAAGAATTTATTAAGTCAAATGGCCATTTACTAGAAAGAGAAGATGTGAACAGAAGGATCAAAAACCTGTGAACATCGAACTCCATTGAAATCTATTTGTAAAGCTGCATTAGGGTATGTCTGGGATTGAAGATTTTCACCAGAGACATTTCTTGAATGGTGGACAGAAGGACTGCTGTACCCTGTCTCCTGCGAGCTAGGAGAAAGCACATCATTTCTAAAGTCACCGGTGCTTGAGGCTGAAAAGTCGGAAAACCTTGATCCAGAACTCTCATTAGCAAATCGGTCTTCATTCATCTGATCTCGCAAACGACCTGGACTGAATAGTAAGTTGCCAAGCTTCCCGTCGAAGAGCGCCCTATCTGAAGGCCTTCGAGCAAGCGTGTCAACTTGCTTACCATATCGTCTATCTTCATACTGAAAATCATAAGGTGGGCTTTGAGAGTATGAATGATAGGAGCTAGCTCTTCTCATGTCATTGTCATTGTTCTTCACACTCTGCCAAAAATATTGGAAACTACAGTTAAAACATATGCTTGGAAAAACTGAAAAAGTGTGCAGAATGAATATTAAGATTTAGCAAAGTTCATAGGTTAGACAAAGACAATACAATTACTTGTACATCCATATCAATGCTCACTAGACTTAGACAAAGGACAATACAACAGTAGTCACAAGACACATGAACTCATTACCTTACTATCTGCGGCTGGTTTGTTAGAGGACTCACCAGCATACTTCTTGTCCACATAAACAGCCCTGATAAATTCCCTTATCCTATCCGGATTGCTGAAGGAAAACACAGAGGCAATACAAAATATAACATTCTTCGAAGAACATAAAACAGAAGTAACCATAAAAACTCTAGAATGAAACAAAACTCACGTATTGACAGGCAACCTCATTCGTTGCCAATCCCAGTCCTTTAGGTAGATGTCACGTGCTCGCTGCAGTCATGACCTCAATTTTAAGTCATAAAAGCTGAACAGAGTGCTCTAGAGGTAACAAGATAGAACAGGTGCGTGCTTTTTACCTGGTTACCACCCTGTTCAAGAGCTCGCACTTCTTGGGTAGTAAATTTGGACATCGACACCGACTTAACACGGTGAGTGAACTCACGGCTGCATATCACACCACAAGATGTTAAAATGGTAATATCAAGTAAAGACAGTAGGATTACAAAGAGTAGTAAACAAGCATAGCCTAACAATGCAATAGAACTTGATTATCTGTTTCTCCAAGGGAAAACTGGTTGTATGTACAAGCAAAATATCAAAGAGTAAAGTTCTAGGACAGCAAGATCGAAAATTCCAAATGGAATAAGATTAGCTGGAATATACTGTGATCTTAACTGATAAATGTTTTTTTATAGGCAACAGACCACACCATTTCCTTTCTCCTTTTTAGGCTCATTCTTATTATATGCCTTGTTTGAAGCATAGAATACCACATAACACATCTTCTAGCAAAAGTCAATACTGAATAGAACTAATATGTGAACTACAAGATAAAAAGAGGAAGGAAAGCAGCTGAAAACCGGTAGGGAACAAGATACTCACTGAATTCCACTGCATGACAAGCATACGAAGGTCCAGAAATTGGTACATAAATATTGTGGTCCCTGAAACGAAACAAAAGGTAATTGTGTGATTCGAGTAAAGTCAAGAGAATGATATCTAACATCACTTGGACAGGGAACTGAAACAAAATGTGGCACTGATTATATTTTGTGCAGAACAGCAAAGGTAGGTTTCAACAACAGTTAGAGAATGGAAGAACCCATTCTACTCCCTCACTAAATAGCATAAAACTGATGAAAGCAACACGAAGTGCACTTACTGACATGCAAAGTACTAAAAGTTCAGCAGTTCAGTCAATAAGCAACTTCATGGTAAAATACAAACAGCAGCTATAGATAAAAGTAATGAAATCAATAAGTAGCTCTAAATGAATCAATGTACTATGAATCAACAGACTAATCCAGCAATAGTAACGGCAGCAACATTTAGGAGTTTCCCAATCTAAAGTAACCTAGGGACTACCTCCCCTACTGATCAAACCACCAAGGATCAAAGGTAATAGCAATGAATTCATCATGATCAGATATTGGAAACAAAGGATCAATCATTATCATCATTTAACCAACAACTGCAGCTTAAACACACGGACCAACGAGCCAAAGTTCACAGCAAACTCAATAAACTTCTGCAAATCTGAGCTAATTGCCTAACATTCCAATCAACAGGCCAATTCCACTGCCTCCCATGCAACGATCCACGAAGCGAAACAGAACAGACGCACCGATTAGCTTAGCAACGAAGCAAACAGGCGACAGACGTTACCACACTATTGCAATTGATGCACTTGCGGTTGGGCGGCAGCTTCATGAGGCCGCGGATGATCTTCTCGTTCCTCTCCTCCTCCCTCCGGCTCCCCATCCCCACCGGAGAAAGCAAAAATCCCCCTAAAAAAAATCGAAGGATTCACCCGAAAGGCCGACCGAAACTCTTAACGGCCTCGGTCCGAAATTGGCGAGCCCTAGCTCGATTGGAGCCGCGATTTGGGCGTTGATGGGGGATTGGAGGGGTCGGCGGCTAGGGTTTAGTGGAGGGGGAGGAGGAGGCGAAGAATGGGAATGACGGCGACGGCGAGCTCCTTCGAGAGAGGGAGAGATGGAAATGGGAGAAGGGAAGGCGAAGCGAGAAAAAATAAAGGCTTTGGGGATTAGTGGCTCTGGCTGCAAGCCGACGGGTCCGGGAGTTTTTTTTAACTTGGGAAAAGGTTTTAACGGCGTCGTGACTAGGAAGGGCAACACACCAATCCTTACCGGTTAATGCTTCTCCGTCCCTATTCTTCTTTAGCTATACAAGAAATTCTCTCATTTTTATTCCTACAGAAATTTTCCAGAGATCAAGTCCTAATAAAAATATAAAAATAAATTATAATTAATTATTTTTATATATTAACAACTTGCTCATAGTATAAATAAGTAATTTATTGATATATAAAAATAATTAATATATGATATGTTAAATATCCTAGATTAGAAAAAATATAAGAGTAATATATTATTTTCCATATGTAATATAATGTTTGTATATTTATATACTAAAAATATATGTATACACATGTGATATTGAGAATATAACGGAAAGTGATGACAGGAAGCATATTTCCATCTCGTTCCCGTATAAATTTATGAAGATTAATTTTTTTCAGACTCATCTCTAATAGAAAAATTCCCTATAAGTTAGGGAGTAACAAAACCCGTTAGACCAACCCTAAGGGTTTCCCCTCCCGGGCGCCGTTCCCTTCGCGATGCGAAAACGAGCTCGACAGAAACCAAATTCGCGTTCCAACGCGTTCCCGCCGCAATGCGGTGCGGGACGGAACCCTTCGCGGAGACGGCGAGCGCGGAAGGGTCCGGACGTTGGGCTCGCGCTCTCGGGCGGAAGACGAGGAAACGAGGCGGCAGTGCATGCAAGGGCGACTGGCTCCCGGAGGATACATCCTGCGCGCATTGAGGGAAGCGGGGACTTGCACGGAGGTGGCACGTCGGCGACGACTACAAGCTACAGGAGGTACAAATTTCTCGGCACACTCTTGCGGATCTGAGTGTGTGAAAGTTCAAACACAGATCTGGTGAAAGGTGGGGCGGTGGCCTGTCGTGCGGGGTAAGGGGCCATGCGGCGCTAGCGGTGAGGGGGGTAGGGGAGGCGAGGGCTCCACTGGTATTGCTTTAGTTCCGGTTCTGGCATCCGTCTTGGGTAGGGAATGTTCCCACGCCCGGTTCTGGCATCGCCTTCGTCCCGGTTGGTCGGCCTGGGCCAGCTGGGTGGGCGTCGCCACCGTGTGACGGCGGCCTCGGCAAGTAGGGTCACTTGGCTTGCATGCTCATGGAATCCCCTGCTCCATGTTGTAGATGGACTCTATAGCGCTTGCTGCGCTTGTGTCGATGATGCAAGACCATGTGCAGGAGGCGGCTACCGCGTTGAAGAAGATTGTGAATGACAACTTGAGTCCGAACAGCACCCCTGCTGTTGTGGACCTGAACATGACACTGCTAGAGGTTTACGCCATTGTGGCGAATTTGGGGCAGCTTATTTTCCAAGTGGAGGATGCACTGCGCGGTACTGTCGTGCCCAACCATGTTGCTTTGCCAGACAGTAGCAGCGTGGCCGTTGAAGATGAAGCATCGGGATCCATGGACAATGACGGCAACGATATCCTTCTTTCTAAATGGAGCTTGGATGAGGTTCTGTGTTCCAGTACAGAGGATACCGTGTCGATTGAATCGGATCGTTCATGGAGGCTGTAATCAGGTCGAGTGTTTGGTAGTACAAGTGTGAAATGGTGTCGATTAGTGGAGAAGAGGCCGTTTGATATTTTGGAAGTGCAGTTGTGGTGTGAAATGGTGTCGATTAGTGGAGAACAGGCCTTTTGATATTATTGTTGCGATGCCTGTATGCTTTTTTTGGTTAATGTAGTTGGTTTAGTATGCAATGTATGAGTTGGTTTAGTATGCAATGTATGAACTACGAAGCTGCATGCAATGTATGAACTATGAATTGGGCATGTGTTATGATTTATCTTGTGTTGCAAACCTGAACTGATCTAGTGTAGGTCTCCCGCTGTTATCAGTTTGAAAGGGCACTCAAAGTGTTAAGACCATAATGCAGGAAAGTATCATGTTGCAGCTATATAGATATCTTCAGAGGGCGGTGTATTTAGATAGCTTCATCATGGAAGTATGTAGATAGCTTCGAAAAGCAGTGTATATAAGAATGTTATTAGTTTGAAAGGTGCACTGAACTGTATCAACAACTAGTGAGTTTGATAGTGAATAAGATCAAGTAATCAGTTTGAATTGGCACTAAAATGCACTGCAGTATCACTGCATTAGTGGCACTGAGTAGTTGTGCTTTGACAATAGGAAATTGAGATAATGTGTGGCATGTAGTGTGAACTATGTGTATCATTTTAGGTCTGAAATAGTTTGCTTAAATGATGTTACAGATGATTTTTTTTTACAAGTCGATGTAAAGAATAGTGGGTCCCCTCGCAGGCGGACCCACGCCAGTAAGGTATCAGCAGGTGCTACATGCCACGTTTGTTCGGAACCGTGGCCACCCCGCGCGACCAGCCAGCGATCGCGTGACTCGCCAGCGACCACGCAACCAGGCTCTCCGACCAAGCTCCGCGACCAGTCCCCAGGTCGCAGGAGCAAACCCCGCGACCAGTCTTCCCTGGTCGCGGGACAGGTACGTGTCTAAATAGTCTAATCATAATAAATGCTTTTTCACTCGAGTGTTTCCCTTCCACAGGTCCTCTTTCTGGTCGACCGAGGCGTGGTCGGTGCAGAGTTGCCGTGTCCCATCCCATAGCATTTAATAATGCTACGGGACGACCTGACAGGCATGTCAAGAGGTTTTTTTCAGGTGCGCAGGGCAGCGCGTGGGAACAGGACAGGGCAGTCCGGGCAACTGGAATGACGCAGGCGGTGGAGCGATGGAATAGGCTCTGTAGCGCCGTAGAGCAATGTGATACGTCTGCTCTAATTAATGATGGGCCTAGGTGAGAAGCTTTAGTTAGGCCTGGGTATATGTCTTGACTCACGCGTAAATCATCTCTCCCTCTGATATATAAAGGGAGGAGTACCAGGCTTGTAAAGGGATTGGACTCGGAAGAGAAGAAGGTTAAGCAAGAATATCATCTGTCACCAACTTAGACCACAAGAAAAAAATACATATGATGTAGGGCTATTACCCTAAGAGGACCTGAACCTGGATAACCTCGGTGTTCTTAAGTTGCACATACACAAACAAATTCAGTAGGCACTCCCCGAACAAAGATCACACACCCGCTGTCCAACATACCCCAGAATCACTATCAGGGATTTACCCTCGACATGGGGCATGCTAGGTAGGGGGGCGCGTTTTCGAGTTCGGGATTCAAGTTGCTGTGAAGTGTTCTTCGTTGGGTATGACCCAAACGGAGCTGATATGTCCCAAACTTAGGACATCGGATCAGGATCCGAAGGCTTCGGGAGGCAGCAGAGGCATCCATGCTCTCGGTGCCAAGGAGAGCTCACGGACCGCAAGCTCTGGGGGAACTCGCTTCTTCGGTGGCAGCCTCACCCGGAAGAGTGCTCACCGCACCGGGACTGCCAACCCCCAGCCCCATGACGTGAACCGAAACCATCGAGCATGTATGATTCGATCCGGCAAAAGAATATCGGGGAACTAATCGTGTGTGTCGTTTCTCTAAGCAGGTTCAACCCAAGGACGAACAGAAGGGTCTACACCTCGAACTTTTGGCATGAGTAACGACCACTCCCCGTAAGATACTAGTAAGGAAGGCAGCTTACCAGAATCTTAAAAAGGTAACCCTATCTCTTCCCGATGCTGATCACCCTTCGATCAGAAGGGGGAATCCTTGTCCTACCTTGCAGGAGTTCAAAGGGTCACAAACGAGGTACTGGTCGCTAAGTGAGACATTGCTTTCCCCCGCCCAGGAAGGAGCGGGTACATGACCATGCATCATCAAGTACATGGTTCAATTCTATTTTTTCCAGTTATTAAATACGAAGTGGAGTATGAGGGCCTATTAACCGGAGCACGAGCATCACCCACGCGGGGAAAAACGCGTACTAGCGATGAGGGACTCGCTACTAGGTGTAACCCCGTTGCCAAGGGGTTTTCAGTACTCAGAACGAACGATGACGACATACCTCTCCGAAGTGAGAAAGCTAGAGCAACGCTCCACCGATCGGGAAGTCACATATCCCTCGTAAGGATTTCTTCCCTGGCTGATGGACTGGCCCGTCTAGCCTCTTCTTGTGAACCTGTCCCGGTCAGAGTCTTTGAGAAAAATACTCACACGGCCACCCGTTGCGGTCTCAGGCTGACACGGAAGGGATGCTCCGCTTGAAAACAGAACACCAGAGGTAACACCTTTGGAGGAAACGCCTCCCTCGATGTCGTCAACCTTGGGTGGCCAACATGTGGTCGCCCTACTCGATTCGGGTACGATCTGGATGGATCAGATCTCGGACTGCCTTCAGAATTAAGCAACCCCTGACGATGATGTGTCAGTAGAAAAGGTCACGCGAGCTAACCGCGAGAATCCTTCTTGGTAGAGGGACGCCTCTACCACCAAGAGATCAACGACCCTTTAATGAAATACATCGCTCAGGATGGGGGGAGCACAACGCTCCCTAACATACTCGGAGGCAGACGTGGAGGCCAGACCTCCCACCGCCCTCCAGGATGCTCACGAGCAATTGAAAAGGTGCGAGTCGTGCCAGCACCACGACCAGAATACCAACCTACCTACCAACCCGGGCACTGCAAACCTTACCACTCTCTCGGCTTTTCGCTATTTGGGGGCTGACGTTGTGGGACCGTTCTCTAAAGCCCCAGGCAGTCCTAAATTCCTAACCTCCGGCACGGTTGTGACCACCACGCGTGAAACTGATCGTAGGTCACTGGAGACCTCCAGTTTCCCGGCCTCACGCGATAGGGTTTTCTGTGGTGGTCGGTCGCCGATCATACAGCTCGCGGAGCGCCAGCTCTGTGTATGAGGCTGCTCGGAGACGATCCTGTTTGCCTATTTTTCAGGACCTTCCAGACGAGCGTGGACATGACTTGTAAGTTTTTCCAAATAAAAGTAATTGAACTCTTTATGTTGTAGGACTCCATGGACAAACGTAGTCTCCCGCCAATTTCAAGATTTGTTTAGCCCGTCGCTCATGTTGATGGGACGAGATCCAATGCTAACCCGCTCGCATGATGATAGGGTAAGGGCGCCCGAGGGTTAACAACCACAAGGCCGCAAGTCCTAAATCGGATTGAGTGCTGGTCGCCACCGAAAGGCTTGTCGTGCTAAGGGTCTCCCTTAGCACTAGGAATGTTGCTCGCGAGCGGCTTGATGCGATCCTCCCTAAGCAATACAGGCACTCCAAAGGCTATTCATCATCCAAACACGGAGAAGACCCCTATAAAGGCCAATGCCTGTCATTAGAAAGCCCGTGAGCTGGTTCCAGACGAACCTACGACATTCCTCCTAGGATCCAAAAATACCCATGAGAGGGTCGAACCAGACGGTCCAAAAATAGGAACGAACGATATACAAAAATGAATCAGTCCGGACACCGAGTTCCTCCGTGGTCATCCGAGTATCCTCAAAACCAGCGCCGATTGCCGACAAGAGGTCCAGGTCAGGGAAGTGGTCGTTGACGTAGGCAAGGGCCAGGCAGGCACCGGAGACTCCAACCTCAAAAAGATGGTCCCCGACGGTCTCACAAATCCTCTGCTCGAGGCCACCTACCTCCTCAGAGGCTACCAAAAACCACTCGAGTTCTCTTCGCACCGCATGGAGATCTTTATGGCAGCGGCGAAGGCGGTCGTAGAACTCCTCCCTTTGGTGGGCGCTTTCCCTGGTCACCTGTTCCAGGTCCCTCTGCGCCCCGAGTAACTCCTCCCGGCAGGCTAGTAAAAAAACAGAGCGTAATCCACAACGGTGTTAGCTGGTCGAATCCTACATGTGTAACCTAGGACCATCACGTGATGCGAGTGGTCGGTGCAACACACCTTGATGGTTGCTCGGCGTACTCGCCCGCTCGGCCACAGACCCCCGCACATGTCTGGCCGCCGCCTCCAAGGATTGTCGGTCGGAAGGGTGGTCGACAAATATGGTCAGGGATTCGATGAGGGCTGGGGGGGCAATCAGCGTGGGCGGTGGATCAGTTCGAGCGGAAGGCTCGAACACTCCGGGAACTCTACGACCACAACGACACAATCTTGTCAGTAAACAAAGGCGTGGGGGCTCCATTCAAAAAATATTACATAACAAAGGTTAAAATCAAGTTTTTTACTCCTCGGCGGCCTCCACTCAGAAGATGGACGTTACATAGTCCACCACCCCCTGTCACTCCCGCTGAAATGTCTCCTCAGCTTCTGGTCCGGCAACCGCGGCCCCTTCCCGGACCAAGCCCAGGTTGAAGTTAGGGTCACAGCTGCGGTTGCACCAAAAGATATACTCCGCGGTCGCCCTCATCGCCTACGAGATGTCCTCCATGCCTCTCAACGCCAGGGTGACAGGGAGCTCAGAGAAGTGCTCTGCAAGGACCCGGAGGGCGTAGGCCCAGGCTCGGGCGGTGCGGTCATCCTTCGGCTCAATCACCCCCAGCATGAGGCTACCCAGGGGATCCACCAGCACTCTGAAGGCTTCCCGGAGAATGTTGAGGGTAGTGCGATCATCCTCCTTGAGCTGGGAGCGCTCGACAGCCAGCGCGACTTTCTCTTGGGAGAGCTCATTGCACCTCCTCTGCATCTCGGCTAGCTGCTTCTCCAGCTTGACGCATTTGTTGGTCATCGTCTCCTTCTCTTCAACCAGCTTGCGGACGGTGGTCGGGAAACGGCTGACCCACGAGAGCAAGTCAAGAGTCGAAACAGACCCCTCGACCGAGCCCGTGGGGCCTAGAGCCGCCATTGGTACACCGCGGGGCAAAGCCAACATTAGCAGAGGCGCCGGGGTATCAGGCTGGGGCACCGTCGGGGAGGTGGTCACGGTGGTCACCAAGGGCCTACGACAAACAAGCAAAGTTGCAGAGTCAAGAAGTTCCTTGGAAAGGGACGCCTGGGAGGGTGAGAGCCCCGTCCGGCCCGGACCCTGTCGCACCACGAGGCGTCGTCAACGAGAAGTTCCCTGGAAAGGGACGGTGAAGGAACATGAAAAGTTGGCGCTGGCGGTCTTGCAGGGAGGCTTCCTCCGGCGTGAGCAAGGCATTGGTGTTCCCTGCGCGGCCGGCGTACGGGACGGTCAGGCGGAGGTGCCGCGTGCGCACCAACCATTTCCTCGTCCAGGCCGCCGACAAGGACATCTACCACTACGATGTGTCGATTACTCCGAAATCAAAGTCCCGGGAAAGAAACAGATGGATAGTTAACAAGCTCGTTAAATTGCACAATTAATACTTAAACAGAAGATTGCCAGTTTATGGTGGAAGAAAGGGCATGTTCACAGCTGGTCCACTCCCGTTCAAAGATAAACAGGGAACGCGACCCCCTAAGAAAATGGAAATGAAAATTACGATCTCCCTAGGGCGGTACTCGGAGGACAGGCGATGCGGAAGCAGTCGATTCTCGTACATCTGCTTCAGCTTCGCAGCGGTGCACTTGGACTTGGGGAAGTCAGCCTCCTTTTCGGTGCGCGGTGCCATGGGGATGTTGTGGTGGGTTTGAAAGACTCTGGTGGGGGCTGGAGGCGAAGGTCTCTAGCGCAAGAGCTCGGGTGGCGGAGAGATTTTTGGGGCCTTTAGTCCTCCCATTTATAGGATCGACTCGGTTCCGCCTCCCTGGCTCCCGAGAATCCATCTGGGGAACCAAAATTCCCTCAAAATTCAGCGTCTATTAAGGTTTCTCTCTCCTACTATCCTTTTTCTATGGATGATTAACCTCCCCTCAGGATGCGGTTTCTCTCTCCCACATTAGGCCCAAGTGGTTCAACTGGGTCCAACCACGACTATTTGACAAACTACTCAGTCTACCGTATCTGCGAAGGAGCTTGGGGCTACTATCGGTGTAAAGAATAGTGAGGTCCTCTCGCAAGCGGACCAACGTCGGTAAGGTATCAGTAGGTGTTGCATGCCACGTTTGTACAAAATCGTGACCACCCTGCACGACCAGCCAGCGACCACGCAACCAGGCTCTCTGATCAAGCTCCGTGACCAGTCTCCAGGTCACAAGAGCAAACCCCATGACCAGTCTCCCCTGGTCGCAGGGCAGGTATATGTCTAAACAGTCTAATCACAATAAATGCTTTTTCACTCGAGTGTTTTCCTTCCCCAGATCCTCTTTCTAGTCGACCGAGGCGTGGTCGGCGCAGAGCTACCGTGTCCCATCCCGTAGCATTTAATAATGCTACGGGACGGCCTGATAGGCATGTCAGGAGGTTTTTTGCAGGTGTGCAGGCAGTGCGTGGGGACGGGACAGGGTAGTCCGGGCGACCAGGATGACGAAGGCAGTGGACCGATGGGACAGGCTCTGTAGCGCCGTAGAGTAATGGGATACATCTGCTCTAATTAATGATGGGCCTAGGTGGGAAGCTCTAGCTAGGCATGTGTCTATGTCTTGATTCACGTGTAAATCCTCTCTCCCTCTGATATATAAAGGGAGGAGTACCAGGCTTGTAAAGGGATTGGACTCGGAAGAGAAGAAGGTTGGGCAAGAACATCATTTGTAACCAACTTAGATCACAAGAAAAGAATACACAAGATGTAGGGTTATTACCCTAAGGGGGGCCTGAACCTGGATAATGCTTAGTGTTCTTAAGTTACACATACACAAAGAAATTCAATAGGTACTCCTCAAACAAAGATCATACACCCGCTGTTCAACATATCCCGAAATCACTGTCAAGGATTTACCCTCGACAGTACACTTATGGTTTCAATCTCCAAAACTACTGATGTCTGTTCTTGTGATTTGAAGGGGCTTCATGGATCCATTTTACAAGAGGATGCTTTAGGATGGTTTTGATCGGATGACCTGGCCGGGGCAGGAGATGGGGGGCAGGGTCCCTCAGTTGTGGCACCTCCCTCGGACATGTCCTAGTTTGTGGTTTCGGACATAGAAGAAGGGTAGGAAGAAGGTGACCACCTCCAAGAAGAAGAAGAAGGCGGAGCCGAAGACAGATCGAACAAAGTAGACAGATGAGGAGGATGATCTGCTCGTGTCGGTATGGTTAAACGTGAGCCAGGATCATGTGGTTGGAACTGATGAGTCGAAAGAGTCGTATTGGGGTAGGATCGCCAAGTACTTCAACACTTATAGTAAGCCAACCATGATGACTAGGTCCGATAAGGCTTTGATCAACCACATGAAGCTCATCACAGATGTAGTTAGCAAGTTTGCGGTGCATGTGAGGAAGGTTGAGCAGCTCAATCCTAGCGGGACCAACGAGCGTGATAAGGTATGCTCATATAACCTGTTCACCACGAGCTGTGTTATCAATGTACCGATATAACCATTATATTAGTAGATCATATTAAATGTTACATAGTATTTTATATAGTTGTAAAACCTTGCACAACATTTTATGCAAAGGGACAAGGAAGGTAAGAGGCTTCTAGTAGTATACTGAGATAACCATTGTATCATTTAGCATGCCTCCTTTTTCGCAGATGGCTCGAGCTTGCACGACGTATAAGGGGATTGAGGGGAAGCCGTTCGCATACACGCACTGCTGGGTTATGCTTTCCGTCCACCCCAAGTGGCACGCGCACGAGTTCGCGAAGGCGCAAAAGATGCAAGATGTAGTCGATGCACAGTCCAGCCAAGCTGTGTGCAATGAAGTGGCGAACGGCGCAACATCGAACGCATTGACTGACCTTCCTAGGCCTATTGGAAGGGAGGCAGCTAAAGTGGTTCGTGCTCGCAAATCACCTTCCACTACGTCTTTGTCTACCGTATCGGGTTGAGATGTATGAAAGGCACCTTGCTGATCTTAGTGAAACAAAGAAGGTTATGGTGGAGTTGAAGAAGGAGCAAATTTTTGTCATGCGTCTGCAGGCATCCGTTCAAGTAAATGATCATGACGAGCGTATAATGAAGGTCGACCTGGAAAGTGTTAGTGGTCCCCTTCGAGAGTATTACAGGAAGAGGCATGAAGATATCCTGGCACGATGGAAGATCGTATTGCAGAATCCGTAGTCGCCCATGTTTCAGTTCTTTGCAATGTGGTTTTGTTGAATTGGCGAGAACTCTTTGTCCTGACAGACTATGTGTACTGAAATTCGAAATATTTAGTATCCAAACTGTGTGTGCAATGTGATAAATATTAAGCTTACACAAACTAAGCTCATATTCTTTATCCTGTCCTACTTTCTGGATCGAGGTAGCAGGTTCTATAAGCTGAGTTTACTTCCACACATTATCGATCGAAGATTCTGATTTACAAAATGCACAGGACTATTATCGATCAAAGATTACAAACATGGCTCACATAGACTTATCAAATAAGGTACAATAACGATACAAATCCTTCGGGCATTAATGATTAAAAAAGCAACTAGTGAGAGCTAAAACTAACAATAATGACACACAACATTATGACAGATGACATAACGACTCCCTAGGTGCTCCACTAGATCTACTGTATTCCATGATGACTCCATAGGTGCTCCATCAGGTCATCACGCAATTGGTGGTGCAATGCTCGGTTCCTGATTGCTTCAGTGACTTCGATGTACTAGAGGATAGCTTGGTCTGGATCGCGATTAAGGGTGGCAACGGGTCTGCCCCCGTCGGGTTTTGCTGGAACGGACCCGAACCCAAAACCCGACTCGTCAAACCCGACCCGAACCCGAAATCCATATCGGGCGCAAAACCACCCCCGCCCCCGACCCCGACGGGGACCCAAAACTCGACGGGCAACCCGAAACCCGACAGTGTAACGGCGGCGGGGCGGGTTGGGGCGGGCGAGCGGGGCGGGTGCGGCGGGTCAGGCGGGCGGTTCAGGGCAGGGCGGAGCGGGGCGTGCGGGCGGGGCGGGGCGTGCGGGCGGGTGGGGCGGGGTTTCGGGTTTCGGGTGGCACCCACGGGTGAAAAAACATACCCGAACCCGAACCCAACCCGAGTTAAGGACCCGACCCGACCCGACTCGATAGTTTCACGGGGTTTTTTTTGCATCCGAACCCGCCCCCGTCGGGTTTGAAACCCGCGGGGACCCGACCCGATGGGGGAAATTGCCACCCCTAATCGCGATGCATTGTCGCTTTCTCACCCATATAGTCGTACATCTCCTCCACATCGGCGCCGCTCCTCTCGTCCTCACTGATCATATTGTGCATTATGACACATGTGGTCATAATATTGTGCAGCGTGCTTTGATCCTAAACTCTCGCTGATCTGCAAATTATGGCGAACCTCGACTGTATGACACCAAATGCGCGTTCCACATCTTTCCGGATTGCTGCTTGCATGGCGAAGAAATGCATGCTCTTGTTCCCTCTTGGTGCTGAAACTGACTTCACTATGATCGTCCATTCAGAGTAAATTCCGTCTCATAGGTAATAGCCCATGTCATATGTGTTACCGTTAACGGTATATGACACAGAAGGCACAATCTCATCCGTGAGCCTGCTGAAAATGTTAAAACGGTGTAAAACATTTATATCGTTTATACTAACAGGTATTCCAAAGAAAACATGTTATATCCATAGATCATACGATGCAGGGTTTTCTTTTTCGGCCAGTTACCACTGAAAATTCGGTGTTGCAGGTGGGTGCCGATAAAGGTTAAACTGGCCAAAAACAACCGATTTAATCTAAATTTGCATTTCAAAATTTGTTTGATATCTCATATGCAAAATCCAAAATTTCATCTGAAAAATCCGTTTTTCGGTTTTTTCAGTGACCTCCGTTAAAATTTATGTAACCGAAACAGCAAACTCTAAGATGCGCAAGTCACTGCTCTTCTGTTCGGATATAAATAGCAAGATATTGTATGTAAATAACGAAGCGAAAAACGAACAGCTTCTATCTTCAGCTTCTTCGTTCGATCACGTGGCTTATGTAAAAGCTAGTGTAGAATCATGCATCTTGGAGCACTAATTTTGTTTTCTATTGAGAACCTGAAGCTAAAACCATTTATAAAAGACCCCGAAGCACAGAATGAGAGGAGGAGCCGGAGACAGCGGTGGAGAGACTGAGAGGCGCCACCTAGTTTTCTCTCACACGAGACACACGAGACAGCGGCGGTTCAGTCGTTGAGGTTGACTGAGCAGCTGCTGCAAGAGCGATGCGTGCCGAACTTCTCCATTATCTATCCGCTGGGAGGTCCGGCGCTGCACGTACGCCACACAAGCGAGCGCGACACAGACAAACGGACAGGTCGAGACACTGGACTCTTGTCACTTGCAAGAGGCGAAGCCCTCCCGGCATCTTATATTCTCGTCTTCCTCTGTCTTTGCTGCAGTCTTGCATGGTGCAGGGACGATATGGCTGCCGCTATTGCCGCCTTCTCCCTCCTCCTGCTCGTCGCCGCCCAGGAGGCGGCCCCCGTTCTTGGCTTCACGAGGAGCGACTTCCCTGAAGATTTCGTCTTCGGATCTGCTACCTCGGCGTATCAGGTAACGAATTATCTAACGAGTGCTCCCTTGACTGAGGTCCGAGGTTTTCTTGCGCGCGCTCTAGTTGAGTACCTTGGTGCGGCGGCGATTCATGGGTTTGATTGATTACTTTGATGTTAGGATACACACGGCTGAGAGAATAGCCGAACGGTGCCGGCTGGTAGCGAACAGATTAGACTATAAATTTAGAAGATTTAGATTAATACTTATTTTGTTTGATTACAATGATATGTGATTGTCTCTTTACATAGAAAGAGGAAATTACAATCATAAATTAATTTTAACTCCTAATTTATCTTCTACCAAATTTATCTCTAAATAAATCAACTCAAATTATGACCTACCAAACTTATCTTCTAAATGTTATTTAATCTTTCCAAATAACTAACTAAGAGTGTGTTTAGATCCTCTAGCAAGGCTCGTCTTGCCTTGCCTTGCCGAGCGAAAATATAAAGGTGGAGGGATGTTTGGTTAGGTGGCGAGTTCACCTCGGAGCTTGTGCTAGCAAGGATACCACCAGAGAGCTGATTTTGCTCGCCTACGCTGGCAAGACGAGGCTTGCTTATGCTGGCGAGGCTAGGCAAAGCTCGTTTGTGAACCAAACATACTCTAAAAGCGCTACTACAAAAACTATTTTTAAAGACGAGTGGTAACCCGTTTTCATAGACAAAAGCTAACCCACATGTGATTGAATGCCTATAAAAATACTGACGCGAAAGAGACTACCTGTGAAAATCTATTACCACATGTGGTTCATCTAAGAAACCACATGCGGAAATCGGTTTTCATAATCGGTTCTTTAAGCGTACCGTATGTAATAATCAGTCCCCGAATCGATATTTTTTGCCCCAAAAAAACGAAATATTGACCATCTGTGATAATCAGTGCCTGATCGTTATTTTTTGGCTGAAAAAAGCAATTTTTTTATCGACCAGGCACCCTAGGGCCTTGACGTCGCAAGTCACAAGTTTTTTCACACGAAATACAAATGTGTGCGATTCTTATCACTTGAACTCGAAATATCTTAGCTCGCGCGAACGCTCTTCACTATCCTACCACAGAACTACTACTAATCATAATAGCATATGCATTCCTTTTGATATCTTCTATATGAAACTTCAAACGATTATTTACGCATCTAAATGATTTCAAATTAAAATGATTTTAATTACAAAGTTGTAGATCTTGTCGAGATCTACAATTTTCATATAAAGTTCATATAAAGTTTATCCTCATCCGACTTTTTTATTTTTTAAAATAAAATATCATCCAATACTACTAACGGCCTATGGAAATAGAGGGTCATTTTTAGAAACGGTTTATATAAGCAACTATTTCACATGCGGTTCACTCTATTTCTACAGGTGGTTCTTTATGTGAACCGTCTGTGAAATGGCATTTACATATGTGGCTTCATATATCATCCGTTTATGAAAATCACTCAAACGGTTTGTCATATGACCTGTCTGTGAAAAGATATCCTATATGTGTTGAAAAATAGTTTTTAAGTAGTGAAGATAAAGACATGGTGCTACAGTAGCACGCGTTGCAGTAACGCCATAGCACTTTACTCACCTCTTTTGAGATGTTTCTACTGCAGTATGAGGGTGCCGTTGCTGAGGATGGCAGGAGCCCAAGCATCTGGGACACCTTCACGCACGCAGGTTGATTTATCCTCAGTTTGCTGCAACTGGGCATTGTTGTCCATAATTTACGCTTGTTGCATTGGTTCAAGTTAACTTTTTTTGAAGGAAACATTGGTTCAAGTTAACTATGCAGCCTGATATTACTGGCCATGTTTTCATGTCTGGTAACAGGGAGAATACCGGACAAAAGCAATGGTGATGTCGCCGCCGATGGGTACCACAAGTACAAGGTGAAATTGGCTGAATCTCTCTTCATTGCTGCTGTCGAATTCTAAACAGTTCTCTACTCCGGAGCCTTTCTTCTAGAATAGATACTCAGAGAATGATCTGATCTCGCTGTACTTTTCTTTGTCTGTGAGGGTGGTTTTCTGTTGATTGAGGTGATGATTTATTACTATGCCTAACACGCTAACCTTTCGTCTGATCTCTAAATATATATATTTTAAGAATTTCTGATCTCTAAATATATAAAGAAGAAACTTTATCTTTTTCTGGCAGGACAATTTGCTGTACTGAAGTACTATTACTACTGTAATTTGTAGGCTGAATGTTTCGACATTCTGAAAGGAAAACTCTGACTTGTTGCTTCAGTTAACCTAAACCATCTGATGTTTCAGGATGATGTCAAGCTCATTACTGACACTGGCCTGGAGGCTTATAGATTCTCCATCTCCTGGTCCAGGCTTATACCAAGTACAAGCATTTTTTAAAAAAAATAATGATGTAAGCAATAATTTTCCAGAATCTTTAATTAAACTTTCTTAAATTGAAATATGCAGATGGAAGGGGAGCTGTCAATCCTAAAGGGCTAGAGTACTACAACAATCTTATAGATGAGCTAGTTACACGTGGTACGCCTATCGCAAATAATATTCAAATAGTATTATTCTGGTAAAATATTAATTTATTCAAGACAGCAGTGTAGGACCATTGGCATAACTATTGGTTCTTCAGGTGTCCAAGTCCATGTTATGCTTTACCAGCTGGATCTCCCTCAGGTTCTAGAAGACGAGTATGGTGGATGGTTAAGCTCCAGAATTGTGTAAGATCCAGTGACTTCAGCTGTTACTTATATTTCCCTAGAATGAACTTCTCCTGTTCACCAGTTGCACTGCAAAACGCAGGGAGGATTTCACAGCATATGCAGATGTGTGCTTCAGGGAGTTCGGAGACAGGGTTTCGTACTGGACTACTCTGGATGAAGCCAACATCGATGCAGTTGGATCCTATGATACTGGACAATTCCCACCTGGACGATGCTCGGATCCATTCGGAATAACAAAATGTACAGTAGGAAACTCAAGTGTGGAACCATATATAGTAGCTCATAACATGATATTGGCACATGCATCAGCTACCAGACTGTACAGAGGAAAATATCAAGTGAGTAATCTTGTACCTAAATTCCTGAATATAGCAGTAGTGTCTTAGCATAAGTTTTGCGTTAACAACTGAGACTGATCTTCTCATAAAAGAAAACTTATATCATTTGAACAAATTTTGCTCGTGAACCAAGGTACTAGGTTTTTTTTTTTTTACCTAACTACGCAAATACCATTCCTATTAGTTCTTAAATTGTATTTTTGAGAATTCAGATGCAAAATTTTATGCATCCATAAAATGAGTTTGGCTTGTAGGCCGTGCAAAAAGGAGTTATTGGCATAAATATTTACTCATTTTGGCCTTACCCGTTAACAAACTCCACCGCCGATTTAGAAGCAACTCAAAGATGCAAGGACTTCTATTATGGCTGGTATACTCTTCACTCTTGTTGCATCAGAAATGTGAAAGCATTTGCAGAGCTAATGGAAACCAACATGTGCGGATTGTAGGATACTAGAACCGTTGGTGTTCGGAGATTATCCACAGGTAATGAAGAAGAATGTCGGTTCTCGCCTTCCATCATTCACAAAAGTCCAATCTGAAGCTGTCATGGGAGCTCTAGATTTCATTGGAATAAACCACTATTATTCTCTTTATGTGAATGATCGCCCTTTAGAAAAAGGTGCTCGCAACTTCGCAACGGACATGTCCGCTTACTTCAGAGGTAAGCAGTTTTTCTGTTGATACAGGGGTTATTGTTGTGCTGCTTGTAATTTTGTGGATACATCCGTAGGCAATTTGATTATTTTATCTAATCTCAGCAGGATGCAAACAAAAAATCCACATTGTAACATAACATTCGGACCAAATAATTTTGTCGATGTTTCTGAACGATATATAAGTTTTGTGAAATCAACAAGCCAAATGCTGTATCTAATGAAATGATTCTCTGAAACAGGTTCTAGAACCGATCCGCCGATTGGTCCGGTAAATTTTTCATCAACATTTTTCCAGAGAAGCTGATGACTTCAGCTGTGTAATTACGAGTGCTGATATAACGAAAGAGATTAAATACAACACAGCCAAAGATCATTTAGATGAGAGATATATATTGGAACTTTTTCATCTTGAGAACTGTGACAGATACAGCTTTTTCGTTCGACTGCAGCATGCCCCAACATCTGTTCCAGTTGATCCCAAAGGATTGCAATATGTGGTGGAGTACCTGACCGAAGCTTATGGGGACTTTCCTATTTACATCCAAGAGACCGGCAAGTCTATTTCCCAACTATAAATCTCGAAAAAATTGGTTCAGGCAGTCTAAGAAATACCTCTCAATGACTGTGCACTTATGCAGACATCTTTTCTCGGAAAGAAAAAAAATGACTATCCAGACATCACTGCATCTTGTTTTATGTTTTTTTTCTTCTAAGAACACATATCTTGCTTACCCTTGTTCGATAAATTCTTCGCTCTCCTTCCTCTCCAGGTATTGCAACCAGCAATGGCAGCCTCCATGATACTGACAGGGTCGATTACATGGAGAGGCACATAGAGAGCACACTGACTGCACTAAGGTGAGAGATGTCAGATTACAAAACTCAGCAATGTCATGCCAGGCAGTTGACAACTTCTCACGAATTGTTCAGAAAGATTTATCCTTCGAAACCAAATGGTAAATAGATTTATCCTGATGCTATTTTTCTTTGCAGGAATGGAGCTAACGTGAAAGGCTACTTCTCCTGGTGCTTCTTGGACCTCTTCGAGTACCTGTCAGGGTTCAAGTCGCAGTACGGCCTGTACCGCGTCGACTTCGAGGACGAGGCGCTGCCAAGGCAAGCCAGGCTCTCTGCTCGCTGGTACTCCGAGTTCCTCGAGAACAAGGGGACCCGTGTAGGGAATGAGCTCGACGTCGACGATGCAGGATCGCATGCTCAACAATGAGATATTAAGTTTGATGCACTTATTTATCCATTCTCAATACACACACTGTATAGCCTTTTGAAGAAGAAGAAATAAAACATATATTGTATAGATATACATATCGACAGAATAAAGTAGAGTTCTCTCTTGTGATGTAATCAGAGCTCGATACACTCATAATTTGCTAGCTAGATATCACACGGAACATGTATGAAATCAAAGAGCTTCGTACGTGCGTATGAGGTCTTGGACGAAGTGTAGTTGCTTTTGTTGCAGGTGCTGGCTGGCCTTGTCGTCGGCGAGTGGTGCCAGGGCCGGCCGGCGACGAGCACCGAAGGAGGCCAGAGTCCTGCACTGCATGCATGGCTGATGGCTCCAGCCCGGATTCTTTCGCACTTGCTCTGCTGCACTTTGGAGGTCGCGAGAACGGGAGAGGCGGCGTGTACTTTGTGGCAGCGGCAGATCACACCGGTGCCTTCACGCGTGAGGCAGAACACACGTGATGAAATGTTAACAACGAAAGAAGTAATTATCTTTAGGTACACGTGGCTTGTTTCACAATTAATAATATAATTACTAAATTATTTTAGTAAATAGACGGTTAGATGGAATCATTGATATTTTTCATCAACCGGTATCATAACGCACGGTAAAGATCCTCTATTATGTGTCAAAGGGCTTATATCTCTTCTCCACCGTCCTTGTGCTTCTTAGTTGCCACTCGTCACTCGTCTCCAATAGCTTACTATCGAGATATACAATCATATGTACCTTCTAATCATGATTCAGTCTGTATCTAGATCCTAGACGCACAATAATTTGTGTGGATGGCATAGTAATTCGCAATAGGATATTATGGTGATCCTACTGTTTATGTTCACAGTAATAATATAGAGCTTCCACTGTTTACAGTAATACTATATTATCAATATTATCTATCCATTTAAAATACAATGACTCACGACGTTTTAAAATCAGATTCAGCCCATAGTACCTAATTCATTACCATGGGCTCCTCACACGCATCATTGGAAAGTTTTAATCACTTTTTTAATGAAAAATATTAATCACCGGTGCATAGGAAATTCGCGGGAAAAATCGGAGTTGTATCCTGCGGTGTGATGTACTCTGGTAATCTGGTTACGTCAGATTATTAGCCCGGCCCAAATAAGGACTTCGCAAAAACCCAAACCCACCGCAGCGGCGCACCAGATCACCGTCAGCATGTCTGCGGCCGCAGCCGAGTGGCTGCCGTCGGCGGCCGTGACGGCGTCCGGTCGCCCGGTGCTGTCCGCCGGCGAGGTGGAGCGGAACCTCCTCCCGCTCGTCGATCTCGAGCCCGAGGAGAACCCGCGCCTCGCGCCCCTCCGCGGCTGCCTCCTCGCGCTCACCTCCCACCGCCTCGTCTTCCTCCACGAGCCCTCCCGCTCCGCGCGCGCCCTCCCGCTCGCCACCGTCATCCACGCCTACCCTCCCCACCGCAGGCACAGCCACAACCCCCTCCGCTCCCTCTTCTCTTCCTCTTCCTCCTCGTCTTCCTCGTCGTCGCACCACCACCGCATCCGCCTCCAGATCTCTCTGCCCCCCGCGCGATCGGAGGTCGTCGCCATCGTCGTCACCTGCAAAGCCGATGTGGATGTCTTCTTCGGGAGGCTGCTCGAGGCGATTCGCGCGACGGCCTGGGAGGTGGCCCCCGCGGCAGCTCCGGCGAGCGGCGCCCCGGTGGCGGAGGGGGCCGCGCCGGCGGAGGAGGATATCGCTATTCGGATGCCCGTGGTTGGGGTCTCCGGTATACTGCGAATGGAGCAGGAGGCGTGGGAGAACGCTGGACAGAACCTGCAGGATGCGTTCCAGGATCTCAACGCCCTCATGGTTCGAATTGCCTTTTGCTGCGAGCGTGCGATCGATCACCATGCTTAAATTTTATCTCAGTTATCATTATTATTTCGTTCAGAGCAAAGCTAAGGAGATGATGCAGCTGGCAGAGAAAATGAGGCTAAAGCTATTAACGAACTCATCTGCTCAATTGAATTCCAATGATGAAGAGATGGGTTCTAAGCAAGACATGCAGGATTGGCTATTGAGTGTTGGCATTGTGTCTCCTGTGACGAAAGAAACCGCTGGTGCTTTGTATCATCAACAGTTGTCACTTCAGGTAAGAAACTTGCTTCTTCATAGTTTTACTGCTTTTGTGGTGGAAGATTTCACTGATTAGCGTAGCTTAATTGGGATGGCAGTGGTAATGGGTGTAGTTTATAAAATCAGATGCAGGTTAGAGTTTAACTGAGGATTTTGTCACCATAGGGCAAATGCACAATAGTAATCTTCAGAACAAATTGCTTATGTTTGACAGAAACAGTTATTTCCTTCTCCATTAGCTGGAGACCTCGAATTCTATTGAGTAGTGATTACTAGTCATTTTCATGGTTTGTTTCACACTACTTACATATGAGTTAGACCAGTAATTTTAGAATTTAGTTCGGAGCTCCAGCTCTCTCTCTCTCTCAAGAAACATGTGCACACAGAGAGCGGAAGGGGTACATTGCAGGAGAAAATCTTTGAAATATTTTCATTTATTAACATCAACTCATCAACAAGCTACTGGCAGGAAGTCAGGGATAATAATTGTTCATGTCTTCTGAGTTTCCTTCTAGTCTGAAAGACACTGTTTCATGACCTGCCTTTTCTCCTTAAGCTGCATAATACTGTACTAAGAGTTAAGGCTTAATAATGGTTATTTCATCGATTCATTACCAGCTGGCTGACTTTGTAAGAATACCACTCGAGAAAGCAGGTGGTATGATAGCACTAGTTGATGTATATTGTCTCTTCAACCGTGCTAGGGGAACAGGTCTGTGTTTTTGCTCCTGACTATCTATATGGGATTCCCTTGTTACTTGTGTTCTGATATTAATTATGTTTATTTGTTTCTAGAGTTGATCTCACCGGAGGATCTTTTGCAAGCATGTTCACTCTGGGAGAAAGTTGATGTGTATGTATATCATGCTTTTGATCATTACCAAGGTCTCTTCTTGTCTGAACACACAATACAGGATGATGGGAATGGCAAAGAGTAATCTAAATGTTTTTCCAGCTGGTCATCACCAGCCAGTAATCATAGGTTTGATGTTTTGCTTATAGATGTTGATTTGTAATGAGCAGCCCGGTCATGCTCAGGAAATTCGATAGTGGAGTCAAGGTGATCCAGACCAAGACACATAGTGATGAAGAGGTAAGCCATCGCAACAATAAACCTTGGTGCCATCTTAAATGCTTATACTGAGCTAAACCACATATTGCAGCCAACCGGCATTGACTCTGTTAGTGGATTATACTCTCACCACTATTTCCTGCAGTTGTCTACATTTTCCACTAGTATTGTTTTTAGCACTTGGCATTTGCACACCCTGATCCTTTTTCTTGATAAACACAGGTATTTGCAAGAATCTCATCACTTGCACAAAAGCCGGATGCTCTTCAGAAGGGGATTAGCCCCAGCGATGCAGCATTCACTCTGGGAATTGCACCAGCATTAGCAAAGGAGCATCTTCTAAATGCAGAAAATAACGGTCTGCTATGGCTATACCTTTCAAGATTTTGCAAGCTATGTATTTGATTCGAAAATGAAACTGAACGACTACGTTTTTTTCCTCAGGCCTGTTGTGCAGGGATGTCAGTCCAGATGGATTCCGCTTCTTTATCAATTTGTTTAACGAAATTGATCCCCAAAATATTTACTCGTAAGTTGATCACCCCCCTTCCTCCCCACAAGTATCTTTCGAGAAATTGTACCCTGTATTGATTGTGAGCTTTCCAGGCAAAAAACTCATGGACTATACCACGCTTGGATCTCCATTGCATCATAGTGACACTGGTTAGGTCGGTTGGGATTATTGGGACATCAGCTGATCAAGCCAGATATTGGGTGCAATTACAGTACATCTTTGGAAATGTTTGATCCGAGTTTTTGTCTGAATATCCAGCCATTGTGTATCATGTAAAACACCTAAAGACACGATGTAACAAGTTCATTTATGTTGTTTAATGAGCGAGCATTTGAGTACGTTGTATATTTGCTTTTTGGAAGTTAAATACGTGGGGATTTGGATGACTTTGGTGCGTCCATATAACCGGAGCAACATTTTTGTCTGCTGCCGAGTTTCTCTTGGTACCATCGTTGTGTGGTAGCGCGTGTCTTGCTTGTGAGTTCAGAAACGTTTAGCAATTCATCCTAGTCACAACATTGAATTGACAGAAGTTAATCTATGACCAAACATGCTAATTTCGTAATATAAGAAAAATAGCAATTCATGTCAGGCACAGCACTGCATCGACAAAGATCTATGGCAACGCATGTCAATGTTGTAATCTCAAAAACGTATGGCAATTGATATCAGGCACACAAAGATGATAGCAAAGCATGTCAATTTAATCTACCACACATATAAGTACATATAATCGACACAAATTTTGTGAAACCAAACAGGCACTGATGATACAGACAAAAAAAAACAATCTGGTACTAGCCCCTCAAAAGAGAGCTAAGAGATTTTTCTTCACAGGCACTCACACTATCTATTGTAGAGTGTATAATCCTATAATATGTAAAAAGGCAGCAGTAAGTTGTTCAGACATTTTCTAGGAGTCCTTCCGAAAAGCTTTAGGCCTGCGCAAAGAGATGAAGTGGAAACATTGTCAGTTGCCTACAACAATTTTCTGGATGCGAAGTTGCTGACAACTATAGCAGGTCAAATATCTAAGCATTCTTGTCAACTATGGTAGCATAGAACAGAAGGGCAATGCTTGTCTCAGATTGCTCTATACCTAATGAAGCACTGAAGTCCCAATCTTATAATATGTAATAGGGCTTATTTCAACCTCTAAGGACCATATAATCGGAACAAGTTCAAGAGTTTACTTGTATTCAACAAAAACACAAACAAGACATCAACCCAGATGACCACATGCAGTTAAAGTTCCTTGTTGGCGATGTTGTTGGAAAGCCAGTCAAGCCCCTCATGTAGCCCTTCACCCGATGTAGCACAAGTGCTCTGAATGTACCTGCACCCCAGGGATTTAATTTTAGCATTAGCACGCATATATCTAATAGACTTCAAAAGGCAACAAGCCAACAACGACGTTGGCAATTATTGAAGGTGATAGGTTCTGAGTTAATTATAGAGATAATTGTATTATACGTTTATATTTATATATTTCTGAATAATGTGTTATTTTAAAGATGATTATTATTTATTTTGATTAGTAAGTATATGATTTGTTTATGAAACTCTTTATTTATATTATGATGTTATTCTTAATCGATCCTTAGTCGCATATCATTGTGATGATACATAAGACTAACATATATTGATTGATGATCACGTTTTATGGATCATAGGTATAGAGATAATAGATCAATAATATGGACATTTATGTTGAAGAACATAATGTTAGATAAATTCACATTGAGATACTGTTGGGATTGTTATTATGATGTGTCATCAGTTGTTATCTCAAATAGTATACCTGTAGGATCTTTCGATCTGAGATCGTCATTGATTTCTAGAATATGTAGTAACATATTTTGGGACTGCCAAACGCTATTCCATAACTAGATAGTCATAAAGGTTGTTTTCGAGTTTGCTATGAAACATGTCGTAGGGTGTGTGCAATCAAGATGAAATTTGTCTCGCCTTGATAACAGAAAAGATATCTCTATGCCTCTCAAAGTAGGTGGATTGAGAAAGTACAAGACCATATCAATATGATTAAAGAGTTAATCATGATGAATCCATTACTTGATCGAGTGAACGATCAAACTATCATAAGGATGTCACGTATCTTGACTTGAGCTTAACTGTTATCGTGAGGCGAAGAAATCGATGCATGTGTATATCATGATTCAGCCGATATGATCTTCTGTATATACTCGAGAGTGAACATGTCCTGTTAGGGACCGCTATTGATTTCGGTTTGAAAAGGGTTTCTGAGTCGTAGCCGTATGTATATGAACCTAATAGGTCACACACTTAATGGGTTGGAACAAAATATACGAATTGGATTCGTATATGTGTTTGATTGAATTTTGATCTATAAGGTATTAGAGTTCTAAAGAGCTTCCAACGTAGGAGTCTATTAGCGAGCTCTATATAAGGAGATGTATGGAGTGGGGCGTGCAGAGATTAGGCCATTCCGAAACCCTAGTCGTAGTTTTCTATACAATCTCCCAAAATACTAGCCGCGCGCAAGTTGCTAGCACATCGACGCTCAGCGTTTCTGCCCAGTACGTGTGGATACCGTAGAGGCGCTGCTGCAATTGCAGCGTTGATCTTCTCGATGAGTTGATCGTGACGTGTTTGGGACTGGTCGCAATGCACAACACGACCACTTGGATCTGGTCAAATGAGATCGTGATAGACCTGATCGGGAGCTAGTCGAGGAGCACAACCACCTGCTCGAAGTTGGTCGAGGAGCATGACCATCTGCGCGGGACTGGTCACGGTTCCGATCAAAAAGTTGTTTAAGGAGTTTGACACGCACGGTGTTGGATCAGTCTATTCTAACTATTCTTTCACTATACTGTGTGTCAAGTGGTAACAATCTATGATCTACTACTAATATAGTTTCCTAGGTGAATACGATAGAAAACTTTTATTTTAAGCTAACATAGTCTACCTATTTCCCTACAATGATTGTCAGAGGATGAACTCCTGTCGCAGGGATCCCGAGAGACCCCTTTTTAAAGATTCGGCCGGGGGGATGATCCTGAACGAGCTCGTCCGGGAAATAAATGAAAACAGAAATAAATGCAACGGCTGGCGGTGGTGGAGGATGATCGACCTAGTGCAAAAGAGATAGATGCACCGGGGTTTAGACAGGTTCAGGCCGCACGGGGGCGTAACACCCTACTCCTGTGTGAGTGCAATATCTTTCCTTGAAGGGAATTCTTCAAGGATGTATTTGGTTACAAGGGTGTGTCGCCTACAGAGAGCTTGAGGCTCCTGTGTTCTAGCTCTGCTTGAGCTTGTTTGTGATGTTCTTGTTCTATTGTGTTCGTCGCGCTTCTTCTATGTCTCTTGTTTGTGCTGTATCGTCTGGTCTGATCTCTTTTTTGCTTCTTCGCCTCGTCTTTTTTTTTCTCTTCTTTTCGCTTGTTCTCCATCCTTTTCTTTTATAGGCGCGCCGACCTCGACTTATCATGAATGGGAAAGAGGGGGCGCGAGTGCCAAGGCGCTACGGAGAAAGGCGTCATCATTCCGTCTTGGCGAAGTGACAGGGGCGGTGGAAAAATGCGGCGCGCATCCGACCACCCGTCACTGCGGACATCCTCTGGTGCCATTAAGAGGGCCCACCGGGCAGCCATAGAGGCGCCCGGTGCGCCCACCCTGTCTTGTTCTTCTGTCAGGGCAGGGTGGCAGGAGGAGCGCTTCGATCCTGACAACGTTATCCTGAGGTACCCGAATGATACGGGACGGGACCCGTGCATTTAATGGACCCACGTCCCCCTGCCAAAGCATGGCAGGGTCTGACACTAGGGCGTGGGCAGCTGAGAATGTCAGGATGTCAGGCCGCGCGTGCCTATTAAATGCGGCATTAGACCTTTGACTGGCTGACACCCCGCCGATGGGACCCTTCGGGTCGTCGGGCGATCTTGCACGAATCTTCGGGGAACCAAGTGCTCGGGGGCTGCCATGTGCAGCCCCGAGCACTCTCTCCCGAGCACTTCGGTAGGACCTTCGGGGAACCGAGTCCTCGGGGGCCGCCACGTGCAGCCCCGAGCACTCTCTCCCGAGCACTTCGGTGAAACCTTCGGGGAACCGAGTCCTCTGGGGCTGCCACGTGCAGCCCCGAGCACTCTCTCCCGAGCACTTTGGTGAAACCTTCGGGGAACCGAGTCCTCGGGGGCTGCCACGTGCAGCCCCGAGCACTCTCTCCCGAGTACTTGGCTGTCTAGATCATCTGGGGACTACGGTACTAGGGGGTAAGTGGGAACCCTTCTGAGTACTTTCTTTCCGGTACTTGGACTCTGCGGGTCATCGGGGGACTGGGATGCTCGGAAACCAGAGGCTGCGGCCCCGAGCACCTCCTCCCGGAACTTAAGCTCTTCTCATCCTGCAGGGGGGACCTCGCGGGATGGTGACACGTGGCGGATGGCCGGCCCGGTCTCGGGACTCAGGGACCCCTGGTTCCTGATACACCGACAGTAGCCCCCGGGCCCATTGGTAGGCGACGGGACGGAGACTGCGGATTCGAATAGGTTTACACTCTGCAGAGGCTATTCTAAAGGAGAAAATCTAAATCTAGATCAAATACCGCAATACAAATAATTACCAAACGAGAAAATTAAACGAACTCCAAAATTTACAAGATTTGGCATGGAGGTAGATTATGATTTTAGAGGAACATTGGCGAAAGAATCGCGGAAATCGGAGTTGAATTGGAGGAGTTATAGCGGACGGAAGATTGCCAGAATAGAAAATCCTGGAATTTAGAAAATGCTACTGTTTCGTGAACTCGATCCACGAGATTTGGTGGGCCGGTGGGGCATATGAGGGTGGTGCACCGTGGACCGGAGAGGGGTTCGGTGCAGTGGGCTCGGTCCACGGGCTGGTGAACCAGGGCGGCTCGGCTGGAAGGTCCACCGTGGACCGGACGTGTGGACACGCCGGCCTGAGCTGTGGATAAGGCCGGTTGGGCCTTTGGCTTTTCCCGAGCGGCACAGAGAAGAGAGAGACCGGAGGGAGAGGGAGGCGGCGCCGGAGGGCAGGAGGCGGCGACGCTGAGAGGAAGAGGGGTGGGTGCCGGCGGGAGCTCGGCGGCGGGAAGAGAGGCCGGCTGGGCTTCTCGGCCGAGTGGCGGGTGGCGGCTGCCCGGAGGGAGAAGCAGTGGCGCCAGAGGGACGGCGCGCGTGGCGCGTCAGCGGAGGTTCGGTGGCGCGACGGGATGCGCGGCGCGGCTGTGCCGGAGTTTGCGCACGGCCGAGCAAGGGGAGGAGGGAGCTGGAGAGGGTGGCGCGCCTGGAGGAGAGGAGGTTGGCCGGGGCGGTGAAGCGCCGGCGGGCCAGCACACACGACGGCAGCACGTGCGGCGACGCTGCGCGGCCAGAGAGGCGGCGACGCTGCGCGGCAGATGTGGTCTCGGTCGGGTGGAGCTTGGCCCGGCCGCGCGGAAGAACGAGCAGAGGGGGAGGCTCACCGTGGGCTGTCGGCGATGGGAAACGGCGCGGGACGATGCAGAGGGGTGCGACCGAGCGGCGACGCGGGCGCCACGGCGACGGTGCGAGCGACGATGGGCGCGGTACGGCGACACGAAGGCGGCGCAGGGCAGCTCGGCGCGACAGCGGGAGGACGTGTGGATGCGGCGACGCGGTGCTGCTATTGTGCTTGTATGCATGTGTGTGTTTGAGCTCCTGCAGGTGTGTATGTATGCTTGTGTGTGAGGAAGAGGAGGCTTGCAGGTGAAGGCAGAGGTTGGAGGGGAGGTGATGGCCGGTATGGGAGCACGGCATGGGTGCTGTGATTTGGTCGGTGCTCAGAGAGAGAGAGAAGAGTAGGCATGGGAGAAGGAAGGAGAGCAGGGCATGGGCTGGAGAGAAGGAGAGATGAGAGAGAGAGAGAGATATTTGTGTATGAATATCGATTCAAATAAATATATTGATTTGCAAAAGATGTATTTGAATTTGTAAATGAAATATGTGATAATTCAAATAGATGTATTTGAATTGTATTTGTATTTGCAAGGATTCAAATTGAATAATTTGAATTGGTAATAGGATTTGGAAATATTCAAATTGAGATTGAGTGATTCAATTTGAATGCAATCGAATCGAAATGGATTGGTGATAATTCAAATAAATATATTGAATTTGAAGTGGATTGTGTAATTCAATTTGTATAATTTGAATTGGTAACCGGGTTCGGAAAGATTCAAACGAATGTATTCGAATTAAATTGGATTGGCATAATTCAAATTAGATTTGAATTAGAAATGGATTTGATATGAGATTCGAATTTGGAACTTGATTCGAAACGAATGAACTGAGTTTGCGAAGCGATTGAACGGGAAGGCATTTGAATGCACCATGAATGATTTGAACCGCACTCGAATATGAAAATGAGAAGGATTTGATTGAAACTGGATTTGGGATATCTGGGATTGAATTCAAACAGGAGTATTTGAATTCGGATCTGAATTGAATTAGGGAATTGCCGAGAAGAATTAAAATGTATTCGAATTGAGAAGTATTCAATTCGAATCACCATGCAAAGAACCATAAGAACCAATAAACCAAAATGCATATGATCAATTCATTGCAACGATTAATTTAGAACTAACTTGGTGCTTTCTGCAATACTTAGCCAAAATAATATATTTGAATATATACATACAAGTATATATATATCAAATATATACTTCCTTGGTTTTATACTAGTTTAATAATTAGAAAAAGTTTTAATTTGGAGCGAATTTTTGCTATATTTTTATATGCTAAAATTCAGGGTGTTACAGCCATAGAGGCGCCCGGTGCGCCCACCCTGTCTTGTTTTTCTGTCAGGGCAGGGTGGCAGGAGGAGCGCTTCGATCCTGGCAACGTTATCCCGAGGTACCCGGATGATACGGGACGGGACCCGTGCATTTAATGGACCCACGTCCCCCTGCCAAAGCATGGCAATGTCTGACACTAGGGCGTGGGCAGCTGAGAATGTCAGGATGTCAAGCCGTACGTGCCTATTAAATGCGGCATTGGACCTTTGACTGGCTGACACCCCGCCGATGGGACCCTTCGGGTCGTCGGGCAATCTTGCGCGAATCTTCGGGGAACCAAGTGCTCGGGGGCTGCCACGTGCAGCCCCGAGCACTCTCCCCGAGCACTTCGGTAGGACCTTCGGGGAACCGAGTCCTCGGGGGCCGCAACGTGCAGCCCCGAGCACTCTCTCCCGAGCACTTCGGTGAAACCTTCGGGGAACCGAGTCCTCGGGGGCTGCCACGTGCAGCCCCGAGCACTCTCTCCCGAGCACTTGACTCTCTCGGGGGCTGCCACGTGCAGCCCCGAGCACTCTCTCCCGAGCACTTGGTTGTCTGGATCATCGGGGGATTACGGTACTCGGGGGTAAGTGAGAACCCTTCCGAGTACTTTCTTTTCGGTACTTGGACTCTGCGGGTCATCGGGGGACTGGGGTGCTCGGAAACCAGAGGCTGCAGCCCCGAGCACCTCCTCCCGGAACTTAAGCTCTTCTCATCCTGCAGGGGGGACCTCGCGGGATGGTGACACGTGGCGGATGGCCGGCCCGGTCTCAAGACTCAGGGACCCCTGGTTCCTGATACACCGACAATAATATCAGAGCCATCTATAGTTTTGTATCAACATCAGTCACATATAGATGATATTCTGGACCCTACGTGTGTGTTGGCGATACTTTTAGAGATGCTCTTAATTTCAATGTTGCCATTTGTTCACGCCGGCACGCCCTGCAAAACTAACTTGTCCATACTATCTACTACTCACCATCAGCAGCTTGTTTAGCCTTCCGCTCTCCAGTTTTTTAAGGAACCGGGTGTATTTCATTGATGTAACATGAAAATTACAAACTACTGATTACAGAGAAACCTCTTAGAAAAGTAGAATTACACATTAGTCTCTAAGATGTTCTAATCTTCTGTTTCACCTTCGATGGAACCAACCACACATAGCATCACACCGCTAGAGTTGAACGGAGTACCACACTAAAGATAAAGCCCGAATCCATTCTCTCAAATGGCAAGGAACCATCATTTTTTGTACCACAAGGAATGGCCTGTCACAGACGGGTCTTAGCATCGTTAAACGAGACGGGTCTTAGCATCGTTAAACGAGACGGGTCTTAGCATCGTTAAACGAACAGGCCCAACGGTTTTCCTTTAAGGTCTAGAATCCCTTTACTATAAGATTTTTATTTCCTTCAACGCTCCAATTTATTTTCTTCAACGCTTCAACGGTTTTCTTTCATAGTTACTGTCACGAAAGAATTTCAAAGGTTATTCCCTTCAGGACGAGATTCTCTCTCGTTTCCCTTCAAGATTCCTCTAAAAAAAGAAGCTGTTGAAGATAAAAAAAAATAAAAAAAATAAAAAAAAGGAAGAGAATCGAAAATAAAACGAAACGAAGAGAATATAGTTAGAGATGATATTATATCACAAAGAGTGTTTCCAAGAGGGCCGGACGCAGCTATGGTAGATCAACCTCTGCTGAATCTTATGTCACAATGGTTAAATCCGCACGCTCATGCACGAGAATATACGCGAACAACTGTCCCAAGCCTAGAGCATCTACGAATCTACGATGGACCCTGCAAAGCCATCTATGCTAGACATAGATCCTCTGCAGTACTGCACGGTGCAGTAACAGTCACTGACACATGAATCCGATCCCACGTGTCAGTGACAATACAGTACTGCAGAGGATGCCTCTCCATCCATGCTTGCTTACTTCGCGCAAGCCCTCTTCACTACTTTCTAGGTATTGATTGATTTTACATACAACTCGTCAGTGATCTGCCTACAAGTACGCTTTACTTGATTTGTACTACTAGCTTGTAGTGGACAACAATATCTTGTGGACGATCGACGCAGCGTCAGTACGGCACCACTCACCACTAAAACATTAATGGGGCCTTAAGCATCCACACACGCTCATGTCAATCAAATCAAAACGAGTGTGCGCGTGAGAGAGTCGTCTCATCACTAGGCTTAAACACACGCAAAAGCAAATAAGAAACCTGTCAGTTCATCAGTTTCCTACCAACAGTGTGCGTCACTTGTCACGGCATCCAACTTGGACAACCGGATAGCAGTCCTGCTGCTGCAGTGCGTCGTTAGCCGACAAGTCACAAGTGCCACGGCTTCGACAGTGCACCCCAAAAGCTTGTGCCTCCTCCCACTTGCACGTACTCCAAAAGGCAAAAGGAGAGCGGCCACATCACAGCATTTTTACACTCCAAAACCCAACACTTCACCGGCCGCCTCGCCCCCAAAACCAAAACGCACCTTACGCCGCCAGAGGCACCGGCACGGCGGCACAGCGGCACGGCGACACGTACGACCTACGCGGACGCGACATGCAGCGCACGCCACGTACCGGTTCACCGCCAGCGGCCGGGGGCGAGCGAGCCGATCGTGGCGGCCGCGGCAGGTCCGGGCGCGTCGAACAGGGACTCGATGTCGTCCTCGAAGCGCACGCTGTCCGGCAGCGGCAGGTCGTCCGACGGCCAGCCGGGCGCGCGGGCGCGGCGGGCCGGGTACCTTTCCTCGAATTCGGCGGGGTCCATTCCGAGCGCCGGTAGGATCTCGGCGATGGCGTGGTCCACGTCGTCCGCGTCGCGGAGCACCGGGCCCAGTGGCAGCGCCGCGGGCTCGTCTTCGGGCTCGGGCTTGGGCTGCAGAAGTGGCGCCGGATGTGCCATGGGGAGCGGTGCCTCGTCCTTGGGCTTCAGAACCGGCTGTGGCTGGGCCTTGGTGACCGGTGGTTGCAGGTAGTCCGTGTAGCTGCTGATGTCGAAGTTGGTGATCGCGCTGTGCCCCCGGAATTCTAGAGCTGCGAGGTCGTAGGCCCGGGCTGCCTCTTCCTGGGTATCTGCAGGCAAAGATCCAAGGGGACCGACCATTCAGGAGTACATTCTGTGGACCTCCACAACAGCAGCAGCATGCACAAAAGCCTATCGGATGTATAATCATCACTGGCAAAAGTCAAATCATCCAAGAAAATCGTATAATATTATTAACGCGAGAAATTCAGATGCAGCTTCAGCATGTCATCCTGATCAGAGTGTAAAAATGCAGGCTACAGCTTACTAGTGACACATGTATTACCAAATTGAAGAATGCTGAACGCATGATGATACGGCAGTGAACTTGTGTGCTATGATTTTGTAGCAAAATGTGGCTTCTTCAGATCAGTAGCCAAATAGTATAGTTGAAGACCAAAGAAGAGACACATACCGAATGTCCCCAAGTAGAGGTATTTCTTGCCGCTAGCGTGGCCTATCCTGGCCTCCCACCGGCCATTGTAGTGGTGCCTGCAAAGCCGAAATTCGGATCAGTACTTCCTCTGATCACCAAGAAAAATCATTCAGACTTGCAATATGGCCTCACAGGAAGGAAGGGTGACAGCACAAAATCGCAGTCAAATTGCAGACGAGCTACACAAAAACCTCAAGCTAGTTTGTCGCATTGGATTCAAGAAGCACTAAGTGGATAATGCATTGGGCAGAGCCACTGAGCTACTGCTTGACTGGATAGATACAGAGATAGTTCAAGCAACGTGTGTGTACCTTGCCACTCCCCTGTACTCGGAGACGCCTCTCGAGAAGCCGCTGCTCCTGCGCCTCAGAGTGGCCAAGTACACCTCTCTCGTCATGCGCTGCATCTTCTCACGCTCTTGCTTGTACGATTCCAGCTGCATTAATTTATCACAGAGGGAGCTTATCTTCACACCAGACACTCCTAAGCAAGCTTCACTTTGACTTCGCATCGAATTAGTAGCAAAGTACAGTACTGAGACCAGGATAGATACATGCCGACCACCCTGAACTTACTGGGAAGTTGAGTACACACTTTGAGCCCCGGTACTTGAGTGCTGCAAGATCGTAGATGCGGGCCGCTGCCTCCTCACTGTCAAAACCTCCTGCGAAGAAACAAGATTAAGGATTTGAACCCATGCATGATATTTTTTCATTTGTAAAGGTAATAGTAGTACAAATGTGCAATGCAAATCTTTAATGGTTTGTGCAAAAACGTTTCAGGATGTATGCATTGCAGAATAAGGACAAACCAGATGCAATACTTTACACTTTACCCTACGGTGCCTTTTCCCCACTCTATCGCTCTTTCCAAAATGAACTTTCAAAAAACTAACTTTTCAAAGAGAACAAAGTAGTCGCAGATTCCAAAATCGAAATTAATCTGAACAAAGCAATGTGTATGCTGCTATTAGGGGCAATGCAATCGGGGCCATACCGAATAATTTGTGAATCATAGCATAGAAAAGTTCGTGAGCTTTTTCCCATATGTGAGAGGATCTTGACTCACCTAGATAAACTATTGGAAGCGAGAAGACAATCGGGCATGGAACATCCACACATCACACGAATTCCAAGGCAGCCGAACGCAAATTGCAGAACAGAATTTGGAACAAGCAAAAAAACAAGAATGTCAGCTCGTAAGCTACAAAAATAAGTAAAAACAGTGGACTCAAATAATCAAATAAATAGAGGAAGACCAAAGAAAAAAGAGAAAGGAGTCCCATTTGGCATCGCCTGCAAACAAAGACTTCACCTTGTCTGCCCTTCTTGTTCTTTGTTGGGCTCCGGGCATGCCTGTCCCACAGGTGCGCCTCATACTTCCCTGAGCCCTTGTGCCTAGACCAACAAACACAACAATGCACCTACTAGTCTCAGAAATCAAACAAGCACACGCCTTTGATCAATAGAGCGAGAAACGAAAGTGAAACCGCGGCCTGATCACTCACCTGGTCACACCCCTGTAGATGGAGGAACTGCTCCTTGGGACGACCACGGCATCGCCGGCGCCGTTCTGGGCCCTCTTGCATTTGCTCTTCTTCTTCTTGTGCTTCGGCGAGCACGACGGCACGTAGCAGGAGCCCGCGGAGGATGTGGAAGCGGAGGAGGAGGTCCAAGAACAAGAGGAAGGGGAAAGCGGGGTAGTTGCGCAAGGCGGCTTCGTCATGGCGAATGACCAGGGTTTAGGCAGAGGCGGCGGTTTTGCTTTCTTGGTGTGATCGCTTCCAACTCGTGCTCTTGAACGGCTTGGGGGCAGCAGGCGTACAGGGAGGTGGGTAGCCGGTTGCTACTAATGGCAAGCAGAGCAGAGGCAGAGCAGGTGAGGTTGCCTATATAGAGGAAATGGAGCACCAGCTCACCACACCCGCATCCTCTTTTGGGGAGGTGATTAACCATGGTTAAATCGATGAGTGGGTGCAGCGGAGCCCGTTGGTGGGTGGGCTTATGTGAGGGCGGGCGCATCGACACTTGTCCAGTCCGGCCTTGGCGATGGGAGTGAGCCTTTTGCAGTCAGGTCCCGCAGAAGCTTGGGACTACCTTCGTTTTTATTTACCTATTATTAATTTTTTAATACTTAATTTTAATTTTATGTTTTTATAAAAGTTTTTACTATATTAATTTTAATTTTACGTTTTTTTATGAAAAATTTATAGGTATCTAAACTTTTATTAGATTTTTAAAATATATTTTATTAGTATTGTATACTTTTAAATATTTATAACTTTTTTATTAAAAATATAATATTAAAATTGCTATAGTAAAATATTAGTAATAAGTAAATGGAAATGAAAGTAGTATCGGAGTGCTCTCGCGGCTGTACGTGGAGGGGCCGCGCTGCGAAATTTGGGTGTGGATGAGACTCCACTGTGAAAGAACTCGAACGCTCACTCACTGTGAGACCATGTCCAATCGTTTCTTTTCCGGGGTGAAAATCTCGTCGTGAAAGAATTTTCGTTCTCTTCAGCGCTTCAACAGTTTCTCTTCACGGTTTTCATCACGAAAGGATTCTAAGGCCATTCCCTCTGAGACGGGATTCTCTCTACTTTTCCTTCGCAATTTCCTTCGAATGAAAACTATTGAAGATAAGAGAAAATAAAGGGAATGAAAATAAGAAAAGGAATCGGGAAGGAAATGAAATAAAGAGAATATAATTGAAGATGATGTGAGTGAGTTCTTGCGTGCTCCAGTGGGTCCTCTCAGCAGCGAAGTCTTCCAGTCTGCCTTCGCAACAAGACACGTGTGCCCGTGCGGGTGCGTACCTGTTGACTTCTGTTGACAGAAGGCACGACTATACTTGTACTGTACATCACATTATACTCTGTTAGTCTGCTTGGAAATAACCATACTATAATTACCATTACCAACCAATGTAAAGGCCAATAGTTTTTTAAGAAGGAAAAAAAACTCAACTAAACTAGAAAGAACGGGTGATTTTTATCAAGAAAAATATACATTCAAATCCGTATAAAAAAATTTAGAAGTTGAATGGTCTACACATATAGCTACACGCCTCCTCAACTAGTCTCGGTTCCTTGTAAAGGCCAACAGTAAAGTGCACCAAGTTTAAGCCGTACTAACTATATCCTATTTTGATTTGTTTGAGTAGCTAAATTTTACAAAATTATAGATAAATTGATCAAACTATCACAAAGCTATATATGGATTTGCAATACCTTCTGCCCGGGTCCAATTTCCTAATAGACACTATCCATTTTGTTGAAAAACCGTTGCTATCGGGTGTAATTTAGCGATCTTTTAAAAGAATAATTATAAAAAAAATATAATGTAGAGGAAAAGCTACTTATTCTTTATTATTTGTTTTTATAATGAGAGATGTTGCCCCGTGTATATAGTGCAGAAAAACTATAAGAGATGGAGACATATTCCAAGAAAGTCAAATCTTTAGAGATCGAAATAGGTCTAAATTCTGTTGTAAAACTTCAAGTTTCTAACACTTCCCTTTAAGCATTTCTCGCGAAATGCATAGTCTCATCAAAACTCCCCTAAAAGCCCAGTGAAAAAATTAGGAGAAAGAGTACATAGCTTATGACATGGTCACAAGAATTGCCTCATTAAAAACTTAACATGAGAAACTTAAAAAAAACTTATCTAAGAGAAAAAAAGTACAATTCACCAAAAATACTTTATATAATCTTCATAATTATCTTTGGATACTTAATCTTCTTAACTAAGGTTTAATTTCTCGTATCGGTATTATGTAAAAATTCTCCCCCTGAAATGTGCAACTCTCAAAGCTTATCATCCTAATGCCACGATTACACATTTGAAAACTAGATGCAGGGAGAGACTTAGTGAATAAGTCTGTAAAATTTTCACATAATTTAATATGTATTACCTTTATTTTATTTATTTTATGCAATTCATGAGCATAAAAAACCTTAGGGTAGATATGCTTTGTTAAGTTGCTTTTCACATATTCTGATTGTGCTTGTGTAACACATGCAACATTATCTTCATGGATAATAGTGGGGGTGTTAGTGGTGTTCATACCACACGACTGCTGGATAATGATTGATCACTCTTCTAATCCATGTGCATTCCTGTGCGGTTTCATATAAAACTATTATTTCTGAGTGGTTTGTCGAAGTAGATACAAGACTTTGTTTTGAAAATTTTCTAGAAATTACAGTTCCACCACATAGAAAAATATAGCTAGTCTGTGATTTTACTGTATGTGGGTCTGACAGATACCCAGCACATGTGTATCCAACCAGGCTTAGATCCTAATTCTTTCTGTAGAACAGACCCAGATCTTTTCTATCTTGCAAATAACGCAAAATATCCTTTATGCCCTTCCAATACCTTTTAGTAGGCTATGTGTTGTATTAGAAATTCTGATCCTAGTACTTCCTCCCCATGTTCTCTAGGTCTATATGGATCTTGATCTGCTTACAATAAACTTCCGATCATAGGGGTTTTAGTGGGAAATGAATTTTTTTTCAAAACCAAACCGCTCTAACAACTTCTGAGTGTAGTTTGACTAATGTACTAAAATTCCATCTGTCACATGCTCTAGCTGTGGGCCTAAGTAAAACTTTATGTTACCCAAATCTTTAGTTTCAAATTCATACTTCAAGTACATGCTTTCTTCTTCTATTTCTTCTTTTGTACCAATGATATTCAAATCATCTTCATATGCAAAAATCCATTCTAGGATCTGACTGTTTCAACCCATATAGCGACTTCTTCAATTGTACATTATAAAGATATCTATTTCTTCTATCTTGATTCAACAATGGTATTCATTCAAGTAACTTTATATAAATGTCCGAATCAAGGCTTACAGTCACAACATCCATCAATTTCATTTTCAACTCCAGATTGACTGTCATTGAGATTAAATATCTAAAGGTAATGTCACCCATCATCGGGAAATATGTTTCTTCATAATCAACGTCTAGCCGTTGAGTGAAACCTTGTGCCACTAGTCGTGCTTTGTATCACACAATTTAATTCATTTCATTTCTCTTATGAACAAAAATCCACTTGTATCCTATTGGTGTGATGTGGGGAGGTTTGCAGCATACTGACCCAAAAACCTCTTTTTTATTCAGAGACAACAATTCAGCTGTTATTGCCTTCTACCAGTCTTCCCAATCTGACATCATTCTTCATTCAGTGAGTGATGCAGGCTCAATGTCATGATCTATGATTGTGGCAATTTTATTTGCGAAGTATATATTGACTATTATGGTTGTTCTGTTCCATGATTCCCTTGAATTCACATAGTTCATTGCTATTTCATCATGGATTACATTTTCAAGTGCTTCTTCATATTGCTCTTCGTAATTTGTTTCAGGTGCACTTCCAGGTGTTTCTTCATTATTTATTACTGTTAGAGCAAGACCCTTTTGTTTACCAGCGTCAATTTCTATTTCAGCGCGCACATTTTCACTGGTTTCTTCCTACGTGGGAAGATTCAAATCTAGTATGTCTACTTTTTGAGATTCCATACCATCGCTAGGTCTCAACTGGCTCTCCTTTTTTCTTTTGGGGCATTTCTGTGATCGACTATAGTAAGCTCTTATTTCCCATTTTCATCAGACGTCTCCAGCTATTTGGGACTTAAGGAACCGAATTTCTTGTCATTTATTTATTTTTTGGTGCTCTTAGGACAAGATGAGGGGTACCTTCTTTTGGTACTTCCACCCACTCCGGTGCATTGCGTGCAGGCACATGCGACTTAGTCACGCTCTTCAAATCGCAAAAATGATTAGGCAGATTATTTGCTAATTTCTGCAAAATAATAATTTTCTTTACTTCATCATATGTTTCACTAGTGCGAGGATTATGTGCCATAGTTCTTTCAACCTGCCAAATAATTTCTCGATATTCTTCATCAAATGGTTTATTTCCTCCCCTTAATAATGAAAAATTATTTTCATCAAATATGAAGTCAGTGAAACAGACCGTATGCAAGGTCCCATAGCGGTTTGCTATGGCGGCGATATTGTCATATAAACCATACATACAGGTTTGCATAAATGAAATTTTTTCATAATTACCCTTGCACTAGTTGCATAGTTGAATGGATGTTATATGAGGATGGTCTATAATAAATGAGAGCTACTGCGTGTAAGACTGCATGTCCCCAACATATAGCATGTAAATTACAGGGTCGCAACAAAGGTCTAACAATAAACTTTATTATTTTAATCAGTGCTTCGGCTAGTCTATTTTGAGTGTGGACATGCGGTACAGAATGTTCAACTTTAATTCCCATACCAGTGTAATAATCATCGAACGCTTTAGAAGTAAATTTTCCAGCGTTGTCCATTCTAATGGATTTGTATGATCTGCAAGATCAACTTTACAAAGACATGGTTATGGGTAGATAATAGATATACATGCGACCACTTAAGATACGTCTATCAATACTATAAAGTACCAAAATAAGCCAAAAAGTGACTGAATAGGACTACAAATACCCCTAGATTCTATCCAGAAATGCAGGAATTTTATCTTGTACCTTTAAGGCAGACGGTCTTATAATTAATTTCCCGATATCACATGCAAGACATACAAAATCTTCATGATTCGGATTTTTTTTAAATTTATGCCATGACCTTATTTCTCATCATTCTAAGACCAGGGTGACCTAATATATCATATCATAGGAAGAATAATTCTGCACTACGAGTGAACACTTCAGGTGTTTTAATGCCAGTGTAATATAAACCACTGCTCCTGCAGGGAAGTTTTTCTAATATTCTCACTTCATTATCACGCTTAGTGATGAGCAGGTGCTACCTACCATTTTCTTCACTAGTTTCTACCTGGATTTAGCATGAATATATATAAAATTTAAGAGATTTCTTGTGGATTTAGAATAGAGCAATGCTTTTTTGATGCGCACAGTAGTTCTCATATGTAGTATGACTATAGCTCTTATACTAGTGATAGTCATCACCTTTCCAGAGCTATTTTTGATAGACTGAAAATACATCTTTTCTTTTAAGATAGTGTTTGTGGTTTCACTATCCACAAAACACACTTTCTCCATGCGGATGCCACACATATTCTATATCAAAAAATATTGTTTGCAGCTAAACTTGCTCTTCTTGAGCTTTCATTTATTCATTTAATTCTTCTAAATTCAGCAACTAGATAAATAGCTAATTGCTCTAATTCTAGATAGAGTCTGTGAGATATCCAACCACTTCTTCTATAATAGCTTTCTTTTCCGCTTCATACTTCATGGCATCTTCTATGGTACTAAAGGAGGGCAAAGTAGAGGCAGCTGTATCCTTTATTGGGAGGTCTTTTATTGCTAGTGTGGGAGCATCATCAGCATCCATGTGAGATGCTTCCCTTTCAATTGCAGCTACTTTTCCACCTCCATTCCCACTGCAATGGTGAGGTGTGCTTCTGGCTGCTCCTTCTCTTTGTTCTGGTATGCTTCCGTAACATGCTATGATGCTTTGTAGATTCTGATTCTGCTCACAATATGGCTTGATTTCTTTATTTATCTTGCCATTATCATCACCAGGCTTGACCTTGTCTGCTACCACTTTCCTTCCTCTCTTCCCTCGCTTATTATTGCAGTTCTTGCGTGTTATGAAAGAGCTGTGATTGACTTCTAGGCCACTGCTCTTTCCTTACGGTTGGGATAAGTTCTTGTTTATGACTTTGTCGTGAACTTCATTAAACTTCAACACATCAATCAGTTCAAAATACTTCTTGTATTTTGATTGATGATGATTGCGTGTGGATTCTGCCTCATCAGGTAAAAAAATGGAGAGTATTCTCAGTTTTCTCCTCTTGTGATCTCTTTCCCACAGAGACATAGAATTGTGCAAATACGATGCAGCGCGAAGTTGTACTCTCTAACATGCTTATAGTCATAGAAACATAGTCGAACCCATTCTTTCTCTGTGAGAGGCTTAATGGTGTACTTAAGACGCTCAAAACGCTCCCGCATTGCTTCCCATAGTGCCTTAGCACTAATCATTACCATGTACACATCCTTCAAAGTGGGGAGAGATGGTGGTGGAGAAAATGAAATACCTAATCATTCTTATCCTCCGTAGGAACCGTTGCACTACTTGTTCCTGGTCAATGGTAGCACAAAGCTTTTTCGCTCCAAATACAATCCGGACATCCGATGCCTAAGTGAGATAGTTGTAGCCATTTGCACTCAGCTCAGCGAACTCCATGTTCGTGATGCCAACCATCTTCATATTTTAAATGAGACAAGTATTACTGCTAGGAAAGGTGCATCATGTTGTTAAATAGGATTGCTATAAATTTTCCAATATTTTCTATACTATTATTCAAAATTTACTGAATTTCAACGTGTAATAGGCAATTTAAATAGTAAAAATAACATAGAAATAAATACTTCATAATTGCAAAACAGACACAAAGTTTAAATTCTGGAGGTACTTTTCTGCAAGAAAAGGTATCTTCGGGATTTTCTATAAAGTCCTAGGGTTTATATGCAAAATTTCCAGGATTTGCATAATTTTTAGAAACCATAGGGTCTAATATGAAAAAACAGGGCTTCTGGATAATTTTGTAAACAACTAGGGGCCTAAACGCAAAAGTACAGAAACTACGCTCAATAAATGGAAACCTAGGGGCTAAATGCAAAATTTCAGATTTTCTCTTTTTTCTTTATTCCCACTAGCCTTCTTCCTTATTTGGGTCGGCCTGGCTCACTCTGGCCCGCGCACTTCACATAAAATAGGGCAGCTAGGGTTTTCAAACCCTAGTCGCCACTCCGACCCTGCAGTGACCGACTTCAGGTCGGTGGCGCACGGTGCGACGGGGGCCGCGACGGCAGCGAGCGGCGCTGGCGTGGCCGGTGCGGGGTGGCGCCGGCAGCTGGCGGCAGGGCAGCATCGGCGATACGTGCGGTGCGGTGCGGCATCTGCGTGGCCGTTATGGAGCGGCACCGACGACCGGTGTGAGAGGGCCACGAAGACTACAAACGATGGCGTGGTGGTGTGCTGGCCGGGGAGGAGACAACGGCGCACGACCGGCAGCTTCTCGGCCACTTGTAGGTGGCTGGTCGGGCCTACAGGAGCTGCAGCAGCACAACGGCGCATGCTTCGGGCGACGGGTGAGTTTTCCGACATGCCGCAGGCGGCAGTGGGTAGCCAGTTTCAAGCAACGGCGGCCGAGCGTGGCCAGGCAAGGGAGGAGGCGGCATGCGGGGCGGCTCCATCAATTGGGAGGTGCGGCGCGGTTGGCGGCCTGCACGACGCGCGGTGTGGCCACTTCAGGTGGTGCAGCTTCGGGCGCACGACGAGCAACGGGCTGCAATCGACCGGCACGGCGGCGGTGGTATACCCTTTTTTTAGTTTTGATCTGTGGTGGTGGCCTTCGAGCCACCGCATTCTTGTGTAGGGGGATGACTGCCTGTTTGTCGGTCGGGGCGTGGTGGCGGCTGTGGGACCAATCAGCCATGTTCACGTTGATGATGCAATGTCGTTCTCTGTGATGTGCTGTTCATACATTCGATGCTACTGTTTGTGCGATTCATTACTATTCATGCGATTCGCTATTGCTTCTTGCGATCCAGTACTGTTCATGCGATTCCATATCTATTTTGACACAAAAATAATAGTAATGAGAATATGTATCGAATCGATCGTACCTTTCAATTCTCGCAAATAGATTCGTGCCACATAGGGCATATAGGGTAGGCCATGACCTACTCACTCGATGAAGATGTCGATGCAGTACAGATTCATTCTGCTAGCTTGATCTTCGGCGGAGCTTCTTGCTGATAACATGTTAAGAAACCTCTGTCACCGGGTATAGTCCCGCGATCCCTCGAGAAAAACAATTCCGCGTTGTATATATGGGGTAACAACCCTCATTGTAAACTCATTTGTTGAAGCTGTGACCCAAGGGCATGTAACGCGGAACGTGCCCATTGACAAACTCCCGCACCTCATCTGTGTTTACAATGAGGGTTGTTACCCCATATATACAACGCCAAAATCCTTAAATGATAGAATAAATCTCTAAGAGATATAGACATATTAAAAAAATCAAATCTTTAAAGATTTAAACAGACCCAAACTCTATTATAAAACTCCAAGTTTTCTAACCCATTTCACCATTTGCGGTGCGGGAGTTTGTCAATGGGCACGTTCCGCGTTACATGCCCTTGGGTCACAGCTTCAACAAATGCCATGTCGGCCTTGACTCACCAACCTGTTGAGTCCAAGAGCTGTATGAATTCAAGCTGAAAGCTTATCATTTGTTGGGCTGAAGGCCCAAAAAAATGAATTCGGAGTCGATAGGACCAAGCCTTCAAATTAAGTTGACCACGTTAAAAAGAACTAGTCCATAGTGATTGGGGGTAATGAGTTGATAGTTAACAAATCTAGGCCAAATATTGATGTTGTAACGAGGATAAAGCATATCGCTTATGCTTCTGTTGTTTTCATGATGTGAATCGCGTTATTGTGGAATTATCTATTGGTTTCGTTTCCGATTGACACATGCAAAATACTTTCTCTGTTTCACTATATTTATCCATAACCTATCATGCACACTGTATTAGATATAAGAAGAAGTCAACAGGAATTGACCATCCATACCCTATTAAATTACATGATATAACTATTTTCCCTTTTTCATAACATGTAATTAGGGGTAGAGAGTGGAAATATTACAATAATTATATTCTTAATTTTCTCAATGGACAAATATTTTGAAACATATTCTTCAGATGTCATGAATAAACATAATAAAATGGAGAGAATTGACTCCAATTTTGAAATGCCTACATTAGGCCGCTCTCTCACTATTATCTAATTTCTTCTCTCTCTTTTTGTAAGGGTGCAATGTAAATGCATACCCACATTGCCATCCACACCACGGCAGTACGCACTCACTCATATGTGCACTTGCCACACACGTTTTTCACAGTTTTGACCTAGTTGAGAGGCTGCACAGCCCCCCAGTAGGGACAAGTGCTGTCCTATTGGTTAGGCATGCCGGGTCGAGATCGAGCTTGGATGAGCACCACTGGAGCCTCGCTATCTTGAAGAAGGATCTTCGTCACATGCTCTCCATCATGATATGGATGGCATGCTGAGGCGTGCCGAAGGAGATGCTGAAACGTCAGGGGTGACAAGAATACGCATGACTCGGTCCTTTTCCAGTTTTCATGTCCCGAAGTCCGTTGTCACACCGCGTGCACTCAAGTCCCAGGATCATCGTTTTGTCATGTTTCGATACTACCTGGTCATCTTCGTATAGGAGTTGTAGATCCGCCGTTGACACAGCATGGGCTCGAAGCTCACTTTTTGCCGGCAGACTGCGATGCTCGGGTGCCAAGCAGGCCGGATCTGGTGTGCAAGTGTCACGCTCTGATTGGGCGAAGGATGGGTACGTAGGAATTAGTATGAATTGCAAACTTTGAGCATGTTTTTTCTTGAACCAGGAGCCCGCCTTGGAATCTGTTTAAACCATAGCGTTGTTTAAAATTAACTTAACGAAACAAAATCTGTTGTGAATATATTTTCTACTTTTTTAATCTGGTATTGACGTTCAAGGAGAAAAATCGGACTATGCAACACTCTAGCTCGAAGCACAACATGGCCACTCGAAACGTCCCCACTTCGACTCACATCTGTCAGTTTCTTGATACAAGATGCTCTTAGATGCTCAATTCGTCGGAATGCATGTGCTGACAAAATGTGATTCAAATCCACGTCGCACTGCCATCTTTAAGTGCGAAATAACGAGCTTATTGTTTCAGGTCGCATTACTATTAGACGCACACTTGGACTTACCTATCAACCGAACATAGATATACATCTTAATGCTTCGAAGAAGTATTTTCATCCATTTTCGAAGCTACTTGTGGATAATGAAATGTCCCTACGAACATATATAAACTAGACTTGTCCCGGCCATAAAATGTCTGCAAATGCATCATGCATTCTGATCAGAAAACCAGCCACAACGATGTGTCGCCGTATTTCTCCTCCTCCTCCTCCGTCAGACTACTGGACCACTCCAACGCCAGCCCAGTCGCTCTTGGCCATGATCGAATCGATCACCGTGAGGGACATGGTCTGGTCCACCATCACTGCTTCCACGATCCCGGTCGTCTTCTCGTTAGTGCGCTGCCAGCACCACGTCGTGGAGGGCGCGGTGGCAGCGGAGCTCGCAAAGCAGTCGAGGAATGTTTGCAATGCTGACCATTGTTAATGGGCCAACCCAGTAAAGGTCTAACGCGGGCAAATGCCCCCACTCAAATTTTTGTCTTCGGTGGACTTAGGCTTTCTTTCATAAAGCTAAAAGGCCCTGTCACTAGTCGGTCCCACTTATGTTTTAGGCTGCGTGCGCCCTTGTTGCTGATGACCCAGCATCAGCGATTGTCTGTGTCGGTCATGACTAGCGCCAGATACGGTGAAAACAGCTTGGATAGTTTTTGATCGATTCGGATTAGAACCAGAAATGCATAGTTTTTTGAATCAGTATCGGATATTTTTGTTTGGAATCAGTATCCGATATTTTTCGAAATCAGCATTGGAATCGGCGTAGCAATATCCGACGAAATCGGCATCGAATATCTAGACTACATGAGTTGGGATATTATCCAAAACACATAGCTAAAACAGCATTCTAATGCTAAAAAAGTTCAAAATATTATTGAAATAGTCATGATTTTTTTTTAAAATATATATGTTGTAGAGGATCTTATAATCTAGCTAAAAAAATTCAACTTCAAATATGATCTGTATAATGATATACTTCTACCTCAATCGTTAGCCACGGTACGGCCTACTCGCGGTGATGGCAAGGTAGTTAGCCTCTTCTTATTCCTCGCGTTTTTGGAGCTTGAAGGAGAGTTGGGTAGGCTATCTAATTTGGATGTGTTTGATTGGATAGATGAGAATGGATGTCACTTTTTTGAGATGCTTGGTTAAAACATAGATGGATAATGCTATGTAAGAATATTCTTTATAGATGTCGGATAGAATGAGTCATTTTTTTTTTTGCCTAAATGAGGTCATTCACCTTGTCTAATCATGATTATTGGTAAAAATGTCAGTGATAATTAGTATAGTGTATTAATAATTAGTTCTTATTATTATGATATTATGGTTTAAAGTGTTAGTGTGTTGATTAGTGTATGATTTGTGTGTCGATTATAGTAAGATTAGTGATAATTAGCATATTTTATTGTTAATTAATAATTACTACAAAAAGATTAGTATTGATAAGTATTGGTGCATATTGATTAGTGTATAAGTAACTATTATTTATTTAAAATTAAATAATTTAGTTAATTGTACTCATCACATCTGTCCTTAGTCCTTCCAACCAAATATAAAATTGGATCATCTATCAACCAAACATATAACTTTGATAGATATAACACACCCAACCTTACTCTGTAACTAAACATATCCTTAGTAATCAAAGTATGGAGGGAAGCTAGCATTCAAATGTGGATGGTAGGTAGGGATGCAAGTTTTGTTTTTTTAGTAAGTGAATTGACGCAAAATTCATTTGATTGAACAAATAACTACCACCATCCTGGACTATGATGCCAAATGAACTAAAATAGTGACAAAAAACTACACAATGACTATCCACTTGCATCCCTGGTAGATCAGTAAGTTCAACTGCTCCGCTGGGAGCTGGGTCATCAGCGGTAATAAATAATGCTTTGCTAGGCCCTGACTGATGAGTAATGTATTACATGTATCATATGTCATGGACCACGTTAATTTCATCGACGCTAGCTAATTAATCGTGTAATATAATTAGCACGCATGTGCGGCCTGAGATCGACCAAGTTAATTATTGTGTTTGATGCATGCAACATGCTTGATTATGATCAGTTATGTCCCGCTTCTTGATGAAATACTCGGTACTAGTATTGCAGTATATATGCATGCAGGCATGGTGTTTCTAGCCGGTATTGCTCGATCGGCTGCAAACGGTACGGTTCAAGCTAAGGAGCTAGCTCCTTACAGCAAACACATGTGTGTTTGCAGCCGATCGAGCAATTCCCCGGAGCGGATCGAAATCAAGGAGGTGCAACAATCTTAACTAGTTACAGACGACCCCCTGAATGGATTTGTATTTGGTACTCCTACCTTGTTTGCTTCGTACGTTCTCAGGCCTCATGTCAGCGCATGTTGGCTCAGCAAACTGGTCCGTCCCTTGGCCCGTTGGATGCCCCGGACGCGCCACACCAAGACCGCCCCTGGACTCGCGCAGCCGGGCGCCGGCGTTGCCCACTTGTGCCTGAGCCGGCGTTTCGTCTGTCACCGTCAGCCAGCCCCGGCCTGCGCATGCCAAATCGCCGCCCCGCAACGTTCTCGCGCGGAGCTCGAAAGCCTCCACTTGGATTACCTCTGTAGCCGTAGCACTCGGCGGTCCAGGGACCGACACTTGGCGAGACCTGTATACAGAGGCTTCTGCTGACTGTTCCAGCCTTGGTGGACGCACGTATCCATCCATCCTGGCGTCGGAATTGCGCGGTCGCTGTGGGGTCGTCAACTCCGGCCGAGACGAGCGATCAGCTTCCACTGCCGCCGCCGCCGCCACCACCACCATCACCTGAAGCAGCATCAACGGTGGAAGTGCAGCCGAGTAACGTCCGAGCAGTCAATCATTCTGCCCGTCTTCGAGTGACCGGGCTAATTTTCAATCTAGGATGATCGAACCGGTCGGCCAGGTGCCCATCGATATCCCGTTGCCATCGAAGCATCCATTGCTCGATCGCTGGCCCACCGGCCACTGCCAACAAGTAAACGACAGCAGGAGCCGGCACAGGGTGTTAAGGAGATGATCTATTCAGTACCAGCAACTTAATCTTAGAATGTCCTTGATGTCCATTCTTAGCGGACAGGGAAGGGGACGCAATGATGGCTCAGAGGAGGCTGACCATGCACCCTTTAGTATATCATCTAATCATCGTTACCTTGCTTAGTGCTTTGGGCCTCCTTTGTTCTTGATATCGATTATGTATTTTAGTCTAAAAGCAAAAGCAAAAACAAATAGTTATAATTTAAACATAGTTTTTTATAATTTATAAATTTATATTATATGAAATCTCATGATACATAATCTAATAAAAATAAACTTCTACATATTCTGCAACTTAAAACTAAAACAATCGGGCGCGTAGTCACTAGCTCCTGTAGGGTTGGTGCCGAAAAGCAAGCCGGAGCAATAGTTAATCGCTGTTCTAATCATTCCGTAGGAGCTGGCCGGCTGGCCGGCATTTAATTAGTTAGTTCTTTGCTTACGGTGCTTCCATGTTAACCTTCCAACTTAGTACTACCTACCTGCGAGATGTCTTCGAGGAAGGAGGCAACGAGGCAGGTGTTGATGAACAAAAATGATAGTTTGTGAAAAGTTTTGGAGCGAGAAGTTTTAATAAATTGGAACATTCAATGTTGAGATCGGTACCTCCAATTAAATATTTTTTTCAAATCAAGAGCTCTATGTTTCAAAAAATCTGACATTCCGACAAGATCGTAACATCCGATTAAATATTTTTGTCAAATCGAGAGGTCGATGTTTGAAAAAATTGGACCTTCAGATATGGATCGGAACATCTGATCGTGAATATCGGAACATCCCATCTGACCCAGATCCGATTTTTAGGACAAGATCGAGTCGGATTTGAAGATAAGTTTTGATAGGTTCTGACTCAAAACGGGGTAAGATCAACTCTCCCTATAAATATAAATGATCATGACTGATTAAGAGCATCCAACATTCAATCGAATAAATATAATTTATTTTACCTTCCTTTTTTTATCCCTTTTGCCCTAGTTCTATTTTCCAACCACCCTATTGCTTCTTATTCTTGATCTTGACGACCAAAGATAAACCGCCTACCATCTATGTTGTGACGGGGTCCCTCTAAAGATTGGGTGATGATGAAGGTCCAACAGTGCGTTGCCACGACTCGGGTTTCCTAGGTGCTGCTCATCAGATATTCAAATCGAAACATCCGACGCCGATCGAAACATCTAATCTAGTATTTTGCACACGAAGTGCTCAGTGTTTGGCACGACATATTTTTATGTTAACAAACTTTTTGACGACTCCACTAGGGAAGAAGCTTACAACTGCCTTTTAGCCGAATTTTAAAACCCTAGTCATGACGAATGGATTCAAAGTCAACGCCGACAACATCATTGTGCCTGCCATCGAGGAGCTAGATGAGGAGGCACAACAGAAGTAGGAGAAATACAAGATGGAGTTCGATAGGGCGTTCGCTTCACTCTACCAAAAGACGAGACATGATATCATCCAGAAAGGAGGAGATTTTACACCTATCTATACCAAGCCTGAGGTAACTCCCACTGTAAGGAACACACCTCTTACTGAAGAGAAAGTTGCTTTGATGATTGATCAACAAGTAGGTGCTTCTGTATCTAATGCATTGGATAGGTTGTTACCTAGTCATCTCAAGGTTATGGGTTTTGAAGCGCAAACTGAAAAAGATCTAAAACAACCCATTTTGCCTCATGATAATGGTAGCCGTAATAGCAGCAGTCAGCATGACTCTATGCTTGTTAATGCATCAATAGTAGGTACATCATCTAAAGTTACACTTCATGGTGTGCCAGTGCAACATATACAAAGCTGAACTAATGCGTTAAGTTTGGTTAGTTATAGTGCATTACCACATGTTATTCCAAATATTGCTATACCGAATCTGCAGCTCTTATGCTTTCACCATAGCGAATGCTAGTATGGTCAATTCGGGTGCGCCTAATGTTAGCAATTACACCGGTACAGGAGAAAGTTCAACAAATTTGCAAACACCTTTTTATCGCAATGTAGCATACAATATACCTCCCGTGCCACCTCAAGGTTTTGGCATGCCATATGTTCCACTACCTGCTGGTAATTTCAGTAGTTCTCTGCAGCATATAACAAGTACACAGCCAAACCATATTAATGCCTATGAAACACCACAACCCAATATTTTTAGGCCACATCAACCGGTTGATGGGACATCCACTCGACCTATGACCAAGCCATATACGAGCCTGAAAATATTAGAGAGCAATAGTGTTCTGAGAGAGCAGTTCGGGGCAGAGCCCAAAGGTAGGGCACACACATATCAAAAACCATACCTTGATTTCTATGAAAATATTTAGTATCCCAGCGGATTTAGAGTGCCTGAGTTTATTAAGTTTACTAGGGATGATGTTAGAACCACTTTAGAGCATGCTGCTCAATTTATTTTGCAATGTGGTGAAGCTAGCGCCATCGATGCCTTAAAGTTGAGATTGTTTCCTTTATCATTGTCTGACCCTGTATTTACCTGTTTTACTTCTCTAGCACCTAATTCTATTTATACGTGGTCTCAATTAGAGCAAAAATTTTATAAGTATTTTTATACTAGGGACACTGAGCTTAGATTGTCGCATTTAATATCAGTTAAACAAAAACACAATGAGTCTGCTGCTGATTACATTTGAAGGTTTAAAGATACAAGGAACCGATAATTTAATTTGATAATTTTTAACAAAGGCTTGGCTGATCCAGCCTATGTTGGTTTACTTTCTCATTTAAAAGAAAAGCTAGAGAGTCATGATTTCCGAGATGTTAGTCTAGTGTTACAAAAAGCTTTGGCTCAAAAGATTCGGACGATGGTGATGTTGATGTATGTGTGGTCGAATGGGTTTGGTTTTTTATGTCTAAACCATCCGTTTGCTCTGCTCTTAAACTCCGATGCCTCCTAAGAATAGGCAAGAGAAAATTAAATTTACTTTTGATGTAGCAAAGTGTGATAGAACTTTTGATTACTTGCAACAAGGAAAAATAGATTAAGCTGCCTCATGGTCATGTAATTTCACAATTAGGTAAATTAAAGAGGTGAGCTTATTGTAAATGGCATAATTCTTATTCTCATGTTACTAATGATTGCAATCCATCAGCAGATTCAATCGGTCATTAGTGAAGAATGATTGAAATTTGAGGAGATGCAAGTAGACAAGCAATTGTTCCCAGTTAATGTGATTTATCTTCAAGCCAAGAGCATCCTAATTTGGCTAACTCAAGCCAAATTAACCAAAGGGAAAAATGTAATTGTTGGTGAAAAAATGCATAAATCTTTGGGGGTGAACAAAAACTTGTCAAAATAGGTGCTACTTGAAAAATATCTTGAAGGTAAAGAATTGATCAAGATTGCAGTGAACACTTCAACCACCGGGGGCCATATCAATGCTAAGCCAAGAATGATCAAACCAAAAGGCCTAGAGGTTGGCAAGTGGAAAGTCAATGAAGCGAAGAGACATGAAAAGGTTGAGAGATTCAAGACCACTTTCAAGCAACTCTTGTCAAAATATGAGAAAGACAAGGCCGTTCAAACACATACGAGTCGGTCAAGTGGGTTTAAACGACCAAGATCACCTTCAAGGCAAGGAGTACATAATCGTCATCAACCAAGGGTGTCACTTGGTCTGTTACCGCCATCGCCGTGGCTACTCCCTCGAATGCTCTTTCCTCCTTGCCCAACGTGGGGCTATGATGGTATGGGGGTGCCGCCTCCTTTTATGCAATTTAATCCTTTTCATTCAATGTGGGCAACATCGCGGAGGTTGGTATTTGATAGAATATCATATCATGTTAATGATCGATTGGGCATATAAATTTGTGTAATGATGTTCAACATGCTAAGGTTGTGAAGAAGGTACAACGGGCCAAGGAGATTAGTGCTTCTACTCAAAATTCAGATTTTAATGTTGATAAGGCGCGTACTACTGCTGCTGATATTATTGAGATTGATTCAATAAAAGTAGTGGACAAAGAACTTAGCAAAGGATCAATTGTTTTTTATGATAAATCGGTCGAGTCTAAACATGTGTCTACTGCTATCCAAGTTGCTTCAAAGACCAATAATCATGAAGCAAGTAGTAGCAACTCACTTTCTAAGTACCTATAGTCAAGGTGGTGTCTCTCGGGCTTATCTCACACAAAAAAGAGAAGGTTGCAGCGGCTACGGAAGCAACAATTGATGGAGCAACAGCTAAGAAATTGCGGGATGCTACTTTCAATATGGTTAAACCAATGCAACCCGTGAAGCAAATGAAGACCAAAGATAGATGACATAACAGCTTTTACAGCGGCCCCTTCACCAACTATAACGTCGGCACCTATGCGAGATGAGAAGGAAGATGAAGAATTGCTTGATTATGGTAATTTGTTGGCACACGCTGATTCACCAACCGAAGGTACATGCATCAATATGGTTTTTTTGCTACCTTTGAAATTTTGTGCTATGAATGGAGCCTTGAAGCCGGTTTGTGATAATCAGTTAAATAAGGTAGCGTAGCAATAAGTAAAGAAGTGTGGCTGATGTATTGATTACCATCGTCCTAAGGGGTATTCATGGCCGATGTCTTAATAAGCGCCCTACAAAAGGGAGATGATATATTTTTTGGTAAGCAAGCTTTAAAAAGGGGGGGGGGGGGTATGTGTTGATGACCAAAATTGACATTTTGTGAAGAGTCACGGAGCTGGAAGTTTCAACAGATCAGAATATCTGATGTTGAGATCGAAACCCCCAATTAAATATTTTTTTTTCCAAACTGAGAGCTCTGTGTTTTAAAAAATCGAACATTCTGACTAGATCGGAACATCCGATGGAATATTTTTTGGCCAAACCGAGAGGTCGATGTTTGAAAAAACCGGACCTTCCTATATGGATCGGAACATCCGATCGTGAATATCGAAACATCCGATCTGACCCATATCCGGATTTTTGGGATGAGATTGATTTGGATTTGAAGATAAATTTTGATATATTCCGACTCAAAATAGGGTAAGATCAACCCTTTCTATAAATATAAACGACCATAGTCGATTAAGAGCATTCAACATCCAATCAAACAAATACAATTTACTTTACCTTTCTTTTTTATCTCTTTTACCCTAGTTCTCTTTTCCAACTTCCCTATTACTTATTGTTCTTGATCTCGACAACTAAGAACAAATTGTCTGCCATCTATGTTCTGATGGGTTTTCTCTCGAACATGGGTGATGACGAAGGTCCAATAATGCGGCGCCACGACTAGGGTTTCTCAGATGTTGCCTCTCGGCTATTATGATCAGAACATTCGACGCCGATCGGAACATTCGACTAGGGGATCGAAACATCCAATCTAGTATTTTGCGCATGAAATACTCAATGTTTGGTGTGATATTTTTTGGTATCAATGCCTACTTCAAAAAGAACGGCCATTCTTCAAGCCAAAGACTAGGAAGTAATTAAGCACTTCCCGCCTTGTAATTAGAGTTCTTGTTTAGATGGTCGCCATCATTATTCTACCATCAAAGGCACCACTCTTTATTCTATTGCGTCTCCTTTTCTTTTCTGATGAATATAGTAGCAGTATATCACTGTCACCCTATCGCCTCGTTATACACTATTGCTAGTGTGGCAGGTGATGCAAAATAAAGGGGTTTTTGGTTTTTGACCCTAATATGCTAAGTGAAAATTTGATTAGAGACTAAATCAAAGTAATGCTAAATTTTAACCGTCAAAATGATATTTGATTTGAGGTTAAACCAAAATTTAGCCAGCAACAAATTTTGATGGATGATTTGGTCACCTAAGATTTATTTAGAAACACTATAGAAAAATTTTAGCTGGCTAAATTATTTTGAGACATAACTAAATTTTAGCCTCAAACCAAACAGAGACCAAATTTTCATAACTCAACCAAAATTTAGCTTAACTCCATTTAGCCCCTAACTAAACAGCCCCAAAATGCCCATGAACTCGCCTGCCGGCTTGCCAAATCTCATCCCTCACCAGAAAGTTCCAGAGTACTAATCAATCGGCAGCTCAAAACGAGTTGCGAACAAACATGTATATTAGTATATTAGTATTAGCTGATGTCCAAGTCCTAATCAAGACTGGTTACTGGTTTAATTTGCAGTATTACTGACTTTAGACATATCAAGCTAGCTTAAAGTACAGGGCTCATTAAAAAACGCTTGGCGAAACAGAATATACCCAAGTGCCAACTAGATGCTCCCAATGTTCGTATATTAGTATTAGCTGATGTCCAAGTCCTAATCAAGACTGGTTACTGGTTTAATTTGCAGTATTACTGACTTTAGACATATCAAGCTAGCTTAAAGTATCAGGGCTCATTAAAAAACGCTTGGCGAAACAGAATATACCCAATTGCCAACTAGATGCTCCCAAGTACTGTTCACAGGGGAATTTAAGCTGACCCCATTGCCTAGGGATCTAACAAACTCCCAAATTGTTAGATATTATATCTCAAAGTTACAGATAGATTTATAGTTAGATACGTTCGAAATAGTGGGTGTAAATTAATAGAGCTTGTGTGAAAAATTAATAGAGTTTGTCTGCAATGGTTTTTTACCTCCATATTGAACAGTTTTTTACGTTAAAATCCGTGACTCCCAAGCCCAATCTATTCCTAACACAAACTTTCTTTTATAATGCTTGTTTCATAAATTGTTGGTTTATAACAAAAAGGGTTTGAGTGGTTAAAGCAATGAGTTGGCATCTCGAAAGTCAGAATAGAATACTACGGCGATTGTGCTTGGTTTGTTTTAGTGTGGTTTAAGTAATCCCTAGACTGAAAAGGATTTTTAAAAATAATATTATTGTATTAGAAAATTAAAAAAATAATAGTTAAATTTAAAAAATTGCAAGAATAGATATTGTCGGCACGCGAAATACCGACAAGAGACTTGTCGGTATTCCACATGCCGACAAGCTACATGACATTGGATCCAAGGTTTGTCGGCACGCGGAATGCAGACCAAAGGCTTGTCGGCATTCCACGTGCCAACAGACATCTGGGTAGAAAAAGAGTGTCGCTGGAGCGAATAGCCTATAGGACTATGGAATACCGATAGGTCTGTCGGCACTCCATTTGCCGATAGCTATCTTTTTTAATTAATTTTTATTAATAATTAGAGAATATAATGTCTTTATTGAAAGATTTTTATTAATAATTAGGAGAATATCATATATTTAATGAGACATTGCTAGAACTCAATGTGGATCCTATAAAAGAAGTTAAAAAAGTTATCTAAACGGCATCACGGAGTGGTTCATTTTTTGCTAATTTTGATTCAGTGTAATTTTATCGATATTTCTTTATTTAGTTGATGTAAAATTGTGTGAGTAATTTTTTTAGTGAAGTAGTATTGGGAGGATACAAAATCTAATTTTTGAACAATAGTAGTTGTAAAGCACAATTCTCATAGTACTCGACACGGATGTTACATATGCTAGTAAATATTACATAGGACATAAGGTTTATCGTCGCTACGTGAATGGACCGTAACCATAAAGAAATGACGACAACAAATATTGGCATGTACAGTATGCTTAAAGACTAACCTAATAGCGTGTCACTAGTAAACTTAACATGACTTAGAGAATGAAAATAGATCGGGTTACAATAGATGCTCTCTACTGAGCGCACCTAGGATTTGTCTTTCTTCAGGCCATCGCCCCCCCCCCCACCTTAGCGCGATGAGCCCTCTCACGCTTCCTTTCCCTCTCTGCTTCGCGTGCTTGAACCGTGTCGCGCTCCTTCACAACATTCCTGATGCGCTTCTCCTTATGTCGCTCGTACTCACTGCATTTGTAAGCTTCCCTCCTCCACCGCATCTACATGTCCACCCACCGCTTCTGTTGCTTATTTTGCTCCATATCGAGCTATTGCATGAAGTCGCAGATAGGTGGAGGAGATTGGACAAAGGAAATAAGAGGGAAGATTAGTAAGAGAGTGCATGAAATCACATGGAAAGGCCCACATGAGTGATCTATGTCGCTATATCGGTGGGTACTCGTATGGTCCCTGTCGAGTCTTATCGTACTGGTAATTGGCACATATGAAGAAGTGTAGATCATAGGTGTAGGAGATATCCTGGGACTCGCAAAGCCTACAAGGGTCTCCACAGAAGCATATCGGCGGTTCAACACCCTGGAATAAAAATCTCTTAATGTTTTTTAGGTGGGCTTGGTGGAGCTGAGGAATACATTGCAGTTGAGAGAGCTGAGGAATGAGTGGTCTATCTATTGATGAGGGTGGGGTTATTTATAGTGGCTGGGGGCTGGTGCATGGACTGAGTGCACGAGCTTGGATGGGCTAGAGCATAGGATTCCCTGTGAAAGATGAAAAAGTTATGGCATGGATGCTTGACAGAGATTCGCTGTGAAAGCTGTTGCGGTAACGTAGTCTTTTGTTTGAACGATGCTACGCTTTAGGATGGAACAAGAACACATGTAATAAAACCATGGTCGATAACATAGTAACGACATAAATATCATACATGGCATTCTAAACACATAATAGAAATAACATAAACATGTACAAGTACTGTCTAAAGACGTGGTCAAGGGGCGTTGCTATGGCCAAGAGCGTGCTTCTTGGGCACGCCTGGCGCCCTCCGCCAGTCTGTTGCTCTATGATGTACGTGGTCGGTGGAGTACGTCAAGGGGTCCTGCGGAGGGTGCTGAGGCCATGAAGCGTCAGCAGGGTGGCAGGGTCATCCTATGATGGTTGCGTCGGTGGAGGTGCCACCGCTATTTGTGATGGGCCCTCCTCGTTGATTGGCTCCGTCAACTAGTCGTCCATCAAGGAGTACGACGAGCCAGACACTGCATCGAAGGAGGATGGAACTATTGCATGGTACAACTATGTCAAATGTTGTGCATCACAGTATAGTTGACTTGAAAGATACAATCCCGAGTGATACCATTAGTAGTGACAAACCTGGAATGGAAGCACCCGAGAGGAAACCAGGAGTCGGCATGTATCGCAGCCGTGGTGGCTGAGATGACGAGGTTGATTCCGTGTGGAAGCATGGCGACGTAGCCCAAGCGCGTGACAGTGACCTAGTCTGAGTGGTAGGCTCGACGATGTACGATACCCTCAGGCACGAAGCACGTCGAAACCCGTCGAGGCAATGTCATGCCAGCCGACGCGGACTGGCCATCAGCTTGCCCAGGTCAACCCGCGATGGGTCTAACTCCCAGCGGTCCATGAAGTCTAGTAGATCCGTGCTGACATCCCTGCACGTGTCCGCCTGCAATGAGAACACATTTAATAATAAGAATGAAAGTCAATACAATGAAACATCGTCACGTACCATTGCGTGGGTATGCCGCTGCCAGCTCCATAGCGAATGTGTCGGTGACCTCCGGCTCGTGATGCGGTGGCTCCAGAGGCATTAGGAAGCACATAACTCACATCACCTCGTGGAACCAGCGCAAGTACGCGTCCTGCATCCTAGGGTCATAAGGCTCACTAGGGACATGGACGTGTGCAGCCGTCCGCCTAGTCGTCCACCCACACCTGCAACTTACCCCTCCAAGTTGCATCGTACACGATGCCCTGACCCTTCTACGTCATCCTATAAGACAAAGTTACGATTACGGAACTTCATACATGAATAGTGTAGAACCTGTAACAACAAATACTTACAAGTGAGTATTATCCGTTGGTCGTCGTGGCAGCGGAAAGTGTTGGTGATACCCGAATTGCCTGAACACTTGTCTGGGTAATGGGGCTCGACCGTGACAATGAACACCAGACGTCACTGTGTAAGCAAGAAAGCCTGGTCCCTGCGGCACAAGTCGGAGAGGCCAAGAGGCGTGTGCGTCATGATCGCCCCGTGGTCATACGGTGTCCAGCGCACCCTATCCATCTGTAGCTGGTCGATGCGGCAACAAACTGAGGGTATGAAGAGTGTGTCATTGTCATCGCCCACCTCGACTGCATGAAAAAGAAAAGTGTCATGCACATAAGCATCACGAAACAACAGTACTAAAAGAAATTTGTTGACTTGTAGTACTTACGTTGCGCTTGCACCAGAGGGAACCTATCACAGGGCCGTCCACTGCGTCATGTAGGCCAAACTCGTTGGGAAAGTAGAAAGACTCATCGTACACATCGTACGAGCTCAGGTGTGGGTGCCCTATGTCAAAGCGCTCGCACGACCACAGGGTCAGGAGCAAAGGACAATCTGTGATCGAGCCAGAGTCACTCCTCCTGCTGCAGGCCTCGCACAACGCCCAATACATGTGCGCTAGGACCGTGGAGCCCCAACTGAACTGAGGGACCTTCTCTAGGGGTGTCCACAATCTGCTGCACGAAGAAGATGAACCGCCTGTCGATAATGTCCGCGTGCGTGCTGGTGAAGAGGACCCACTCAAACAACCAGAGCAGGTACACCTCCAGGTGTCATCGCACTCTCCAGTCCTCTGACTCTATCATCAGGCGATCCACCTGGAATTGCTAGACCCAGGCCTTTGATGGACCGTGGGCCGTGTCGAAGGCCACCTAATCAGGCTGCTGACCCTCAGGGATGACTCTGTGGAACCTAGCGAAAAGCTCATCCCTCCACTCTGCGTGCACGTCCGGCCTGAGCATAGCAGTCCCCACCATAGGCAATCCAAGTAGCTTGGAGATGTCGTGCAGCATGATAGTTATCTCACCTACAAGCAGGTGAAAAGTGGGTGTCTCTGGTCTCCAACGATCGATCAATGCTATCAATAGTGCCCTGTTAAGGGGAAACCGGGGGGCCCGGTCCCTAGTCGGGTTGAGTAGATGAGCCAAATGAAGGAGACCCTATGCCCTCAACCTACGAAAAATAAAGAATGTGAGTAAAATGTCTAGTGATGTACACCAGCAAACATATAATGCACAGAGTTATTACCTTAGGATCCAACGCTGGTCAAGCCTCCATAAGGTGTCTGGAGTATGTAAGTGCAAGCATGGGTACAGGTATGTGCCGTCCAAGTGTGTCCGATGCGTCGCATCGATCACAAGGTCGATGAGCTCCATACCTACAAGCAAAAAATATATACTGCATAACATAAAGAATACGACAAGCACATAGTAATGCAATGCAGAATATGCAAAATAAAAATTGAAAATGAGAGAAATAAAACCCATTTCTCCAGTGGTTCGTGTCTGATCCAGTTGGAGAAACACTTAACTCTCCTTCTACCCTTCCTTCTCCTAGTCACACTCTGTGGCTCAAGTGGTAAAGGCTCCAGGCCCTTGGGCTCCTCCTCCCTTGGTATAACTGGTTTCTTCAAAACTTCGTCTATGTACTTTCCAATTAGTTTATCTAGTTGTTCCCATAGTGCATCAAACTTCCTCCTTTGGTTATATTTGCACAACTTCTTAAAAAGATCCATCGGCCTCTTGCTCCTGAATTGTTTGTAGAAGTTTGCTCTGAGATACCGCATGTACCAACGGCTATACAAATCTGGCCACAACAATACCTCACCCGCACCACTCTACAATGTGTTGATAGCGTTCAACAAGCCTGCATAACGATCGTGGAGTACACACATATTAGGCATGTTACCAACAACACCTCTCTTAACCCACTGTAAGAATCATAGTCGACTATCCGTACATTCACGTTCAACGAATGAAAAAGCCAAAGGCACAACCTGGTTCTCACCATCTACCCCGATAGATGTGAGTATCTGGCCCCTGTATTTGCCTGTGAGGAATGTCCCGTCCACACACATTACCGACTGGCGATGTCGGAATGCCTCGATCATACAGCCGAACGACTATAACACCCGTTGAAGAACTCGATCTCCAGCCTGATTGACAAAATCATGAATAGCAATGCAGATGTCTGGGTTCCTACCTTGAATAACCTATAGCAATGAAGGCAAGTTGTGGTATGAGTCCTTATAAGTGCCAAACCTCTTCTCTAACACATTCTATTTTGCGCTCCATGCCATGTCATATGAAATATCGTACCCAAATCTGGTGTTGATAGCATGCATAACTCCAAAAGGAGACACACTAGTCTTCTTCACTATCTCTGGGTACATCACATTTGCAATAAAATCAGTGCTCATGTTCCTATATGCGTGTAGAGATTGGCTAAAGTTGCAAGCATGTGGCTCAACAATAGATGCTAACCATATTGTGCTCCACCTCGACAACAATCCATGAACTCGCCAAGTGCAACCTTCAGCTAAATATTTGACTTCATATGTTTGAGAATTAGATATTATCACCTTGAACTCCCTCGCCTCTGAGAAGAACCATCTCTTCACTGCATGCTGCTGATGGACCTTGTCATAAAACATTCGACCTTTGGTCAGCACAATGGAAGCATACTCCCATGCCACCTCGTGTCCATCGTTCACCGTTAACTTCTCCAAAGCAAAATTCGACCATTCTTCCAGAATTCCTACACCTGAGTCCACAAATATGCAGAACTCGTCATTATCTGCCTCCATCTGGTCCACTAATGCCTCGTCCTGCTCTCCCTAATCAGCATGCATCGTGACCTGATTTTCTTCCCCGTCGTTACGTTCTTCTCTTGCAGTCTGTATTTCAACCGGTGCACTAGTCTGTAGGGGTACCTCCAGAACCACACTCTCCTGCATCTCCTCATGGACAACATTTTCACCCACAACTTCTACGGTGCTAGGTCTAGCTTCTGTGCATCCAACATCACTTGTTTCTACACGGATACAGTGGGAAAAACCATATCTCAACCACAGTGATACAAATTGGTGCCATTGCTTCTAACATGTAATCTCTAAGAGCTCCCACTGCCAGCCGGTTTCTCGACATCTAGGAATCAGAACCTTCACCGTCAACTACTGATGTGTCGGACTGAGTTACAACAGATTATACAGCCAACCTAATACTTGAGACCACCAAATCTCTCTCGGACTATGCAATTATGTGTCCACACACTGGAAGTTACTCAGATCCAACTAACTGTCACAATGCATGACATATACAAAGCCATAAAAAACCCTAAACCCAACTACGGTCGACATTCCTGATCCAACCACCATACTATACTCCGTCATGTTAAATAATTATAATCAACATATAACAGTTACGACCACAAATTCTATTCAACCTCATCATTTGTATTCTACATATATCGTTCTAAATGTATTGACACTATATCGTTCTAAATGTATTGCTGCAAAAAACAATTACTCAATTCATAACAATTCGACTTCAAACTACTAAAGATTAAAAAATTACAAACTATGTATGCTCTATGCTAACTTATCTATTATACACGTATCTAAATTTTCTATTGTAAATTCTAAATGAATCATATTTTTCTCCTTCCATTCTAAATATAATTCATATTAAGTAACATTTTTTAACTCTACAATACCTAAATATTTGAACTTTTTCAACTACTCTACTTTTCTTAACTAACTATACTATATTTTCTATATATAGCTAATTTCCGAATCGTACCTACTCTATTCTAAATTTCATATCCTTATTCTACTAAATTATCTACTCTACTAGACATATCTCTAACTATTTTCCTACTATTTTTAAAGTATTTCTAACATTAGATTATCTAAATATTCAAACTTTTCTATATACTCTAAATTGTTGAACTACCTCAAACTATTATAACCTAAATTTTCAAATTATACTAAATTTTCTACCTAACTATACTAATATTTCTAACTATTGTAAATTTGCAAACTAGATCTACTCTATTCTAAATTTTCTATCCTAACTTTTCTAATCAATTCTAGATTTTTCCTACTCTATTCTAGATTTTTTCTACTCTATTCTAACTATTGTATACTAGTTTTTCCTACTCTATTCTAACAACTCCTAAATTTTTCTAATTTTCTAAGTATTCCTATTTTTTTTTAACTACATCTACTTTCTAAATGCTCTAATTTTTTTAACTAATTCTAACTATTTCAAAGAAAGAAAAGAAAAACCTTTACCGGCCATAGTTGCTCCCCGCTGCTCGTCACTCAAAGCCGTGCGCCGGTCGCCGCTACTCTCGTCAGACGCCGCTGCCTGTCAAACGCCTCCGCTCGCTGCCGCCCGACCACACGCCGCACGTCGCCCGCTCGTCGACCACCGCCTGCGATGTGTACGGTAGCTCGTGGGAGAGGAATCCGCGGTCGTGGATTATATAAAGGTCTGTCGGCAGACTGCCGCCCGACCGCACGCCGCCTCACGCCACCCGCTCGTCGGCCACCGCCTACGACGTGTACGATAGCACGTGAGAGAGGAATCGGTGTTTGTGGATTATATAAAGGTCTATTGGCAGACCGCCCGTCGACCGCACGCCGCTCGTCGGCCACCGCCTGCAATGTGTACGGTAGCGCGTGGGAGAGGAATCGGCGACCGTGGATTATATAAAGGTCTATCGGCACGTGTCTGCCGACAGACCTAATATGGCACCTGTCGGTATTTAACGTGCCAATAGGTCATGACGCGTCACCTGTTGTTACGTAGAATACCAACAGGCTGGTACGCTGCAAAAATATCCTATGTGGCATACCCTTTTAGGTCGGCCCACAATATGTCGGCATTCTACGTGCCGATAGGCTCTCGGACCTAAGTGCCACATAGGTTGTCGGTATGCGGAATAGCGACATATCCCTTATCGTTATTTCGCGTGCCGATAAATACCTATTCTTATAATTTTTTAAATTTAACTATTATTTTTATAATTTTCTAATAAAATATTATTATTAAAAAATATCTGACTGAAAAATCTCTACTCCCTCCGGATGCCATAGACTAGGCTATGTAAAAGAACATGCTGGAAATGGTTGGCTGTACAATAGCGTGGATCCAACAGTGGTAATGGGATGCAAGGTCAGATTCATCCATGAATTCGCCCTGGTTCTCCATAGAGCGAAAGGAAAAAACTTCCCAAGAATTAGAGAATGGATGGGCTCCATTTCATAAATTTGTCTTGCCTTTTCTTGTTTTACTTCGTGTTTTTAGATAGCTTTGCTCCTTTTCTTTTCTTTTTCCCTATGTACATACACTTTGACTTTAATATATTCTATTCAGTGGCGGCTTGCTCCTCCTGTCTCGTAAAAAGCAGTATAGTTTGTCTAGCTAATAATGAGTATAGTTATTGTAATATTTTTGAGAGAAAATCATTAGCACGTTTATTCTAAAAATATGAAGTGGCTAATTTAATATGAAACGTCTAGTTAAGAATTTGGCTAGTTCAACTGATATGGCACCCGTATATTGTGGCTAATAGCTAGAGTTAGGGATACACTTTTTTTACTAGATCATTATGTCGAACCAAAACTCACTTAATTGAATTAATCAGATTTTAAAGGTAAGAAAAACAGGACGCAAATAAATTAAGACAATGACCTATAACTAATCATCAGATAACCACTTATATCCCTAGCTTAGTTCATTGAAACAGTTCTATTCTCATTTGCATAAAAAAAAACTTCCTGCACTCCAACTTCGAAATGATGCCTACTTTTTTTCGAGGATAGGATATTCTATTTTATATCGGTTCACCACACTTCACGATCCAGATATTTGTTTAGTCATACCTTTTCAAAAGGCAACAAATCAAGCATCATGTACAGATTTTTTTCTCTAAAATATTTCCTAGTGCACGATCCTTTCACTTGAGTACAGGTAGACAACTGCAGTATCGCTCATCCCACCCTGGCACCTTGTATGGATTTTGGTCACTCAAATCAAACCTTCTTAAAAAACAATCTGTCCTCATAGAGCATACATAGTTAACCTTTTAAACTTTATATGTAAGCACTTAATATGCAATATGTGCTTGATATTTTTCCCATCAAAAATAATTTTAAATCTTTCATAGCATTGTGTATTTGTATGTTTCATGATTATTTTGCTGATATACACTGGTCAAAAATTAGAGCCACTATGGAGATAGTGGTGATGTCAGAAATGCTAAACAAAACAAATAGGAGTGGACACGGCTGCAGCCTAAAACTCAGCATCTAGCCATGTCTTGGAGACTTTTTTTCCTGACCAGAAGAAGACAAAAGCGTGAAGCTCATTTCCTTGCCTTTTTCAGTTTTTTCTCATTCTGCAGGTGGGGCCCATCTCTGAGTTCTTAATGACCCTCTACAGCAGTTTCGAGCCTATAGTTACGACTACTACTTAACACCAAACAAGATCCCTCTTCCAAGCCCCAATGGTTTCTTCTCCCATGGTTTCCTCGCGCACCAACCACATGGCCTCCTCCTCCTCCTCCACCCCCAATGGCGGGTGCTAGGCGGTGGCGCCCCCCCCCCCCCCCCCTGAGAAGTTCGGTCGCACCAGCTAGCTCTCGTCGCCTGACCCGCGCCTGTTCCGCTCGAAGTAACCACGGTCCGACGCGTGCCCCTGGCGAACCGAGAGGCGGCTGCGGCGGCGTCTTCACCGGCTACGGCGCCGGCGAGGGTGGCGCGTCTCACTGGCAGGTAAGCGCCTCTTCCTCCCTTTCCCATCACTAGATGGATTCGTGTTAATGTTTGCCCTATTTTCCTTTTCCTTTTTATCTGTGTCGGGTTCATTGGCAGTTGCCTGATGGTTCTCCCTGTATTATGGATCCGCAGGCTGTGATCTGACAATCTGTAGATGTGAGATTTTTCTTACTTAACTGAGCGACAGTGAAACGGAGACCGGTTAGCGTTGTTCGTGAAATCTGTTGGTTCATGGGAAGTCAGACAATGGCATCACAGGCTGGGGGAGGAGCAGGTGGGTGCGGAAGCCGCGGTGCCGGCACGGCGCAACGGGGGCAGATGCAGAACCTGGCAAGACAAGGGTCTTTGTATAGCCTTACCCTTGATGAGGTGCAGAGCCATTTGGGAGAACCCTTGCATAGCATGAACCTTGATGAGCTGCTGAAGAGTGTCTTTCTTGATGGTCTGGACCCTGATGGTGCCGCCACCAGCCAGTATGAGCCGAGTTTGGGCCTCTTGCGACAGGGGAGCATTACAATGCCACCTGAGCTCAGCAAGAAGACTGTGGATGAGGTGTGGAAGGGCATCCAGGATGCCCCTGAGAGAAATGTCGAGGAGGGTGGTCGGCGGAGGCAGGAGCGGCAGCCGACACTTGGGGAGATGACGCTTGAGGATTTCTTGGTGAAAGCTGGGGTCGTCACTGGAGGATATCCGAAGGACTTGAACGACTTTGGCAATGTGGATCAGGTTGGGAGTGCTGGGGTTGCCCAATTGACAACTGGGGCACAGTGGTTAGACCGCTATCAGCAGCAGATTACAGCTATGGAGCCTCATAAGCACGGGCAACAGAGTATCCCAGGTGCTTATATGCCGAGTGGGTTGGCCCTTCAGCCACTGAATGTTGGGCCGGGTGCTATTCTGGAATCAGCCTACTCTGATGGCCACATTACCTCACCAATGATGGGTGCACTTTCGGATTCTCTGACACCTGGTAGGAAGCGTGGTGTCTCAGGAGATGTAGCAGATAAGTTGATGGAGAGAAGGCAGAAGAGGATGATCAAGAATAGGGAGTCAGCTGCTCGTTCAAGGGCTAGGAAGCAGGTTGCAATATATGTTTGCTGCCTTTCTATGTGTTAATATTCTTTTGTTCAGCAATTCTCTAGCTATAGATCAATATTCATGAAGGTTTATTAATGCTACTTGCTTCAATTAGTTTTTCTTGTGATATGTGAATTGAAAATGTTATAACATGATGACTTGCTGTGCTGTTCTTCTTTGGCTTATATCACCTACATTGTATTTGCCACAGGCCTACACTAATGAACTTGAAAACAAGGTATCTCGTTTAGAAGAGGAAAATGAGAGGCTAAAGAGGCAAAAGGTACTTTGTCTTTTTAATACAATTTCATCAGAATGTCATCCCCTTTTTGCTAGCAAGTGTTGTTTTTTTCCTCCATGCTTGGTTGGTGCACTTACTAAGTAGTCTTTTCCCTTTTATCATCACTTTCTGCCTCTGAATAGGAGTCAGACTATCTGATAAATGAAAGGGAATAAATGTAATTACTCTAACTGACAAGTGTGTCTGATTTTTAGTTCATATTGTTATGCTAGCAAGTGTTGTTTTTTTTCCTCCATGCTTGGTTGGTGAACTTACCGATTAGTCTTTTCCCTTTTATCATCACTTTCTGCTTCTGAATAGTAGTTAGACTATCTGATAGTGAAAGGGAATAAATGGTAATTACTCTGACTGACAAGTGTCTGATTTTTAGTTCATATCGTTAAGCTACTATCAAGAACTGTATTTACCAAACATCACTAACCATTTCATATGTTAGGTTCGAGTTTTGCTTTATATTGTGGGTTCAGGCTTCAGTTACACAGATGTATTAGTAACATTATAACTATTGTTCCTGTCTTTATATACTACTGTTAATCTGTGAATATGCAAGTGGAATCGTTATGTATGTCTTAGTTGCTACTTCCTAAGGGCAACCTGATAGTGGTACTGCACTTTATAGTTTATGCAAGTACCCATTCATTTAGTAAGTTGCTCGATAGTGTTACCTATCGAATTTTGGTAACCTTTGATCCAACTCCTAAACTAGATTCACTGGCTCACAGCTTAAACTTAATTTCTTGCTGAAGAAATATTTGTTTAGTTTTTTTTTTCCAAATCGAGTCTGTACCCCATTTCCATTACCCAAAAGAGAAGCGGAAATACAATTGTCTGTGTTTCCAGAACTAGGTAAGGAAAAGAAACAGGACTGCAGGGAAGTTCAGCAAACACTAGGCCTATCTACCTGATTCAAGCAGACAACCTAGGAAAAACATGGGTAACCTGCAATGATTACAAGTTTTTCAGACCTACTACTTTAAGGACCAAGAGATAAACAATGACGAAAGCTGAAGATTGTTCGCCATCTGTCCTCAATTCATCTTCTTCATTCTCCTGTCTTGCCTCGCAGTCTAGACCTGGAAGCACCATCAGAGTAGTTGGTTGAGCCGAAATCACCTTGCATGTCGCTTGCATCATTTTCTCCACGCCCTTCAAGATCATGCCATGTAGATCGCCACCATAGAGACCCGCCCGGTATACAATAAATGAACATGCATGACAGATTATTTAACCTGCTTTGTTCCGGGCTTTCCAAATAGCCCAGCAAACAGCAAACAAACCCAACGTGTAGACAACAGTGCCATGTGGCAACCAGACTTCAATCTCCTGCCAGAATTGGGATGAGTTTGTGGGTCTATTATCAGCTCCAAAAACAGCTCCCCACTATTTCCCAAGCAATTCTAGTAACAGGACAGTCAATAAATAAATGGGGTGATCTATGTTTAGTTAAAACAAACAAGCAAACAACAACAAATCCTTTGTCCCAAGCAAGTTGGGGTAGGCTAAGTGATCTTTGTTTAGTTGCTTGTATTTTTTAGTCTTCTGTTTGATCCCGACAACATTAGATGGCTATTTCGTTACAAAATGAGTCAGCTTACATATTGTAGTAAGATTATCAGGGATCGAGCAGGTTGAAGCAAGTTTCTGATATTGTATGCTCGCAATACATTGCTTGTGTGGGAAAAAAGGAGATAGCCACTTATAGAAAATTTTCAGCCCCAGAGATTAATTTAGCTACTTGCAACTAATTTGTTAGGCTGATTTCTTGTTTGTTTTATTCAATTCAATACAGTTCATATTCCTGTACTTCAAAGAAATTAATGATGCATCTTTGTCCAATCTACATTCATATCGTTGACTTATATACTCTGTTTTGCGTTATCTTCAGGAGTTGGAGAAAATACTCTTCTCTGCACCTCTACCTGATCCCAAGTATCAAATCAGGAGAACAGGCTCAGCGGCTTTCTGATAATGTCCAGAATATCTTGTTGTGTAGATTTTTAAGTGCCGTGGCTTGTAAGTTTTGCCTGTTTGGTTTAGAATCATTTGCTAGCTTGGGAGTTTTTGGCTTATCCTAGCTCAATGATCTGCTCTCTCTCTAGATTAGCAGGAGCCTAGTATGTGCTGTGTGAGCACGGCCCTTCCGAGGCCTTGCTACTAGCCTAGTATGTAAATCTGCAGGACACATTTAGATGCTCATAGCTTTGTTTACATGGTGACTTACCCTGCTCTTCTATGTGTATTATTCTGTTCTTGCGAAAACTTGCATTCTGCCAGATGGATACATATAAATATGAGCAGTATGGAACTTTAGTTTTCTGTTACCTTAGCTAAATTGTTTTGATTCTGGTGCTCTTTGTTCTCCCATCTCCTTGCTATACTATATATCAGGTGATGGTGGCCAGTCAGTTTCTTGATGAATCTTCTGGGAGATTGTCAGATTGGCTTAACCAACTATTTTGTTTGTCGAAATATTTAACTCTTTTTAAAATATATGTGGGGGCTAAGAATCACTTTGAATCCTCGTTACCACATATCTGCATCATTATACTCAACATCATCATCTGTTGGAGCCTTTTTCTTTTTACATATGGTCTTGTCGCTAATCAGGTGTTAGATGCTGTTTCGAGCTGTACTGATGCAGCGTTATCTGCTGGCGAAGCGTCTTTTACTGTGGTCCGATAAGACGTTGATGTGTTTCTCCTTCCCAAAAAGAAGACGTTGATGTGTTTTTACCATTACAAAATGTGAAGTATTTCTACTCTAGATTTCAATGGATGTCAGCTTAATTACGTAATTTGATTAATACTTCCTCCTGTTGCAAATCTAGACTGTTTTAATCTTCTTAACTATTCTTTAAATATAAGTCATTCTAACTTAAACTTTTGGGCACTCTTTTTTTTTCTCTTTCTTGTCCTGTTCTTGCTTAATAAATGTTTCAACTCATAAATAAATGAGTCATCTTTCCTAATGTTATAAATAAAACACGATAGAATAGATCAGGAGACACGATTTTCACGTGAAAAATACTTGTGAAAAAAAATATGGGCATCAATTGGTAATCTTTATTATATCAAGGATGTGTAAAATACAATATATTATAATAAGCGTTTTAATTTTTTATGCAGTTTACAAAATATTTTTATATGGGTGGACATATGTGACTCGAGTCTAATATAGACTATCCAGAATGTAAACTGAATGTGTCCCTTATATGGTCCAACAAAAATTCGAATCACAATCTTACAAACTCTACCTTGAGATAAATTTTATCTTATAGCAAAAAAAAAGCATCAATAAACTTTCTTCCATAATACATATCACTGGTGCCAAGTCTCTAAGACTCAAACTGTAACACTAATTAAACTTGAGCATAGCTTAAATTTAATAGCAGAAACTATCTTTGTCATCATATCAATAGGATTATCACGAGTGCTTATCTTGTATATTTTAATATCATCTTGAGCAATAACATCTCAAATATAATGATACTTCACATCAATGTATTTTATTCTTTCACAGAAAATATTAACGCAAGAATTATCTTCACAAAGCTCAGTGTGCAAACCTCTTAACCAAATAACTTCTTTGCATATTTCAGAAATAGTCATATATTCAAGCTTCAATAGTTGATAAAGTAATAGTAGCCTATAAACATGATTTCTAACTAATAACATAACCACCAATGTTGAAAACATAATCTGTGAGAGATCTCCTCTTATCCAAATCATCAGCATAATATGAGTCAACATAACCAACAAGTCAATCTCCAGATTTTTTAAACTACAAGCAAGCATTAGAAGTACCACACAAATATCTGAAAATCCACTGAACAAATTTCCAGTGCTCCTTGCTAGGATAGCTATGAATCTACTACCAACACTTAGTGTGTGAGACCCCTTTCTCGGGATTTCTTATGCATCCTGTATCAGTGTCTGGATCAAATAGCTGATACACATAGTATAACAATTGTAGTATCGTAGTCAAACTTCATATATAAAGTATTAAAGTTAGAGAGTACACAAGGCTATAACCTATATTGTATATTACAAACCTGGCCTAACGACCAACAAAAGCACAACGGAAGACAACGACCCAAAGCCACAAGCAGCTAGGGTGCGAACGTGATTTCTAAGTCTACTCTTCATCCTCGTCTTCTCCTCCAGTGAAGTTGGCTTCAATTTCCTCATCTGAATGACAGCAAGAGTGAGTACGGAAGGTACTAAGTAAGCCTTATACTACTTCAAGTGTTTGATAGATGCATAAAGGTAATTCAAAGATAAGATTTTATGGTTTAGTTTTAAGAGCAAAATAGTTTATGCAGGGACTCAGTTGTATTCTCTACTGTTAACTTTAAAACAATTTGAAGTACTTCAAAACCAAGTAACAAGTCATATGCGGGGTTTTTTTTGTCATGCGAGGGCCTATACCTCACTCCGCGGTCTATATCATCACATCTGGTGTACATCTAGTACCACGCAAATCCTAGCGGATTTAGCCAGTAACCTCATCTCACGAACATCTAGTCCACACACTCACACATCAAGACACACGCACCCTAAGTCTAGTAAAAAAGGTTCTGCCTTCGTATGTCCATGACTGTGGATATGGCTATTCGAATAGGTTTACACTCTACAGATGTTGTACACTATACCCACATGATATGCTCAGCCTCCAGCCGTTGTAAGCAGATGAGCGAATCATACCGAGATACTTTAATCACCTTTTCTACTAATCCTTTCTACGAGACACCTCAAGTACTAGAGGCCTTGTACTAAATACCAGGTTCTATTTTTAAGCACTTGCCGATCTTTGCACATTGAAACAGAGGGACAGATAGTCACTTGTCTTCTCGTTGTTCTCAACCTCCTAGTATGATGTCCAAGTCAGTCCGATGATAGAAAAGTCAAGTTCTGCCCATATATGACACATGGTTACACTGAGGTGGCTTAAGTATGGTGGCGAAATGACTCGGTCTTTAAGCGGACAGGGCAGACATCTTCTGGCAATGAATAACACAAAGATAACTCAAGCTCCAAATAGCATCCTCGCCCAACGTACTACTCTACCTGCCACCGTCAAAACAGTTTTCACCCATTTTTACACACTACCCGCCATATTCCACATGACATCAAGGATCTCACCACCATCACAAAATTCACAACTATCAAGGATTCATGGTATATAAGTTAACATTGATAATGATCAAGCGATGTCTCTGAAGAGACGTATTTTGGAAGTGATGTCTCCGAGGAGACGTATTCAATCCTAAGCATGCTAGATATCAAGGCATTGTCCGACGTTATACATAACGATAGGTAAATCTTAGGATGATATTTATTCTAAATGACAACATTTAAGGCGTGACAATTATTTGATAGGATTGACTACTATAAGCAGTTGTAAGTATAATACATAGTACATGCGATAATAATTTTATTTTTTAGTTGATCATGTAGATTATTTAAAAGCATAGGTTCACTATGATCAAAGAGATATGACTTGCCTTCTATGATAATCTCTTCTAAGGCTTGGTTGTAATCAGAATCTTCCTCACTCCTGATGCTTCCTGCGCAACACTAATAAAACTCCGCTGGTTCTACAAATGCGACTATGATCAATAACAAACTATACTACAGAAAAATCAAATAACATCAAATAGAAAGTCAAATGAGCACTAATGGATATCACACTGTGATAGATAGGTAGATCTCGAATTTTAGACAAATTTTGGCCAAAAAATCACCGAAACGGAGCAAGAGCGGAGAAGTTATGACTCCTAGAATATTTAATCCAAAATTAAATTAAAAAAATATGAAAATGCACTATTTATAGATGGGACCAATGGGTGGGACTCACTGAACAGTAACCCAGGGCCCACTGAACAGTAACTCAGTGGGACCCACTACATAGTGCTGGGTTTGGACCGAAATGGGCTCGAATTGGGTCGAGATTGTGCCTGGGTTACACAGTGCTGGGGTGCGCAGTGGTTGACCAACTCGGGTCAGGTCGCCTGATGTTGTGGGTTGTGGAGCTAGGTTAGCCCACTAGGGCACAGCCCTCTGGTGGCTGTGCTGGCCTAGCAGGCCGGTTGCTACTAGGCCGAGTCATGGCCTATTTTGGTCGGCCGCACTAGTAGGCCAGGGCGACCTCGCGCGCGTGGGTGTGATGGGCGAGTGGAGGGGTGGAGGGGGGAAACGGCGCTGAGCAATGAATGTACGTGATGTCACCTAGAGGGAGGTGAATAGCCATTTCCTGAAAATTAAAACTTCACAGCAGATTACAGATTCTGGATACTCCATGTCAATCCGGAGACTCCGGGGTCCGGAGGTTTCGAGCTTAACCCAGATAGTCTGAATGGAATAGGAAATCGAAAACTAAGAACATCTAAGCAAGTCCAGTTGAATCTAAGGATTACCACAGGTTTCAAATAAAGCTTAAGGACATTTTCACCAACCACCTGCAGCTAAAAACTCGCAAACATATAGATCGGATAACTTACCCCAAAAATCAACTATAATGAGAAAGTGTGCAAGAAGGTAAAGGAGACAAGAATTTATTTTCTAAAGTTCGAATCAAATGATCCTACGTCTCTATTGAGGTGCTCACGAAGAGCCATGTCACTTTCAACCCTTATACTCACCAAACGACAATGAAGATCGAGCTTGGACTTACTTAAAGTTTCCTCTTCCCTTGCGGAGGCAAGGATGACCTTCACAAACTTCCCGTGATACTCCATAAGCTTGGGTGCTTTCCCGGTGACGCCTAGCCGTCTAGGAGCTCTAAACTCCAATAGTAGCGAACGCGAATCGACAGCTTGATGATGATCTCAAGTGATCAAAAGATGGATTTATACTCACTAGCACTCAATCTCACTTTTCCAACCCAATTCTCAAAATCTTGCATGATTTGATACACTAGAAGAGTTAGAAGGGTTATTGAATGACTATGAATGTGTTTGTCTCGAGTTGGTTCAGCAACAACGACACATAAATGGAGAGGGAGAGGGGTTATTTATACCCTTTCTCCCCACTAAAAAAACTACCCGTTACAATATTTTTTGTATTGACCCGGAGTATCCGAGTTCAATCTAGAGACTCCGGGTTAGCAGGTTAACGCGTAACCAAGAGCCATGTCCAGAACCCAACTCGGAGGGTCCGGATGACTGACAGATATCGGAGTATCAGGGTTAACCAGTGGTTTTGTTGAACACACGGTAAGCGTAGGTATTTTATCCATAACCAAGCAAGAAACCTTCATCTACCTTAGGAGCAAACTTAGAACTTTTAGCCTTCTTATTTAGAATAAAGTATTTACTACCAAAAATTCTAAAGTAAGACACATTAGGCTTGTTATCGGTTAAAAGCTCGTAGGCGGTCTTCTTCAAGATCTTATGGAGATATAACCAATTGATGGCATGACATGCGGTGTTAACAGCCACTGCCTAAAATTGATACGGGATCTTGTACTCATCAAGCATGGTCCTTGCCGACTCTATGAGAATATTATTATTCCTCTCGACAACTCCATTTTATTGAGGGAAGTAGGGTGTCGAGAATTCATGTTTGATCCATTCTTCATCAATAAATTCTTCAACTTGTGTATTCTCGAATTCACTTCTGTTGTCTCTTCTCACCCTTTTTATCTTCAGATCGAATTTATTTCGGGATATTCTCACAAATTTCATGAATATGGCTTGTGTTTCACTCTTATCATGCAAAAAGAATACCCAAGTGAAACGAGAATAATCATCAACAATAATCAAACTATATTTGTTACCGCCAATACTTATGTAGGCGATTGGTCCAAATAAATTCATGTGAAGAAGCTCCAATGGCCTTGTGGTCGTCATCACATTCTTGGCGGGATGAGGAACTCCAATTTGCTTACCCACTTAACATGCACTGCAAATTCTATATTTCTCAAAAGAAATATTTGTTAGTCCTACGATGTGCTCCACTTTAGAAGTTTAGACAAGTTCCTCATGCCAATATAGGCTAGTGGGCGGTGCCATAGCCAATCCATGCTAGACTTAGCAGATAAACAAGTCTTAGACCTCACTTTATCCGTTAAAAAGTCAACAAGATAAAACTTACCCTTAAATGACTGGTGAAAGCTATTGAGGGGTCTTCCCTTCTAAAGACGGTTATACCCTCATTAGTAAAAAGATAATTGTAGTCTATTTCACAAAATTGTGATACAGACAACAAATTGTAACTAAAAGATTTGACTAACAATATATTTGAGATAGAATAATCATTGGAGATAGCAATTTTAACTATAACAATTACTTGTCCTTTCCCACCATCACTAAAGACGATATTTTCATAAGATCCTCTATTTTCTTCAAATAACGAGAACATTCCATTCTCTCCGGTCATATAATTTGTGCATCCACTATCAAGCACCCAACTTGATCTATCGAAAGAGTATGCCTACAAAATAAGTTAATCTTTTGTTTTAAGTACCCAAATTTGTTTGGATCCTTTTATGTTAGTCACAAAAACTTTTGGAACTCACACATTCCTTTTGATAACTCGATCTTTATCCAGGCATCAATATATAGAGCAATCACTTTACCATGGTGCTTTTTCAAAACATAAGATGCGTAAAAAGTAGATTGAGGTGCATGACCCTTGGATTGCTTGACTTGTGTGGTGAGATCATTTTTCTTGCCTCCCTTAATGAACTGGAGGCATTCCTTGCCATTTATCACCACACACTCACTTTGCTTGCTTGTATGCATTTCAAACCCAAGGCATCTCTTTTGCTTGTTTTTCATAGCCTCAATAGTCTTGTATAGAGCATCCTTGATTTTGTATGTCTTGATACACCTATACTTAACCAAGGCATTTAGCCTCTCATTCTCCTTTTGTAATACTTGCAAAAATTGAACATTAGTAGCATAAACATTTAAATCAACATTGTAACAACAACAACAACCTTAACTAGTGGAAGCATTAGAGAGTAAGGTTACATCATTAGAAGGAGAAGAGCTACTTCTAAGAGCATTAATTTGTACTTCAAGAGTTTTATGAGTTTCATCCAAACATTTGAATTTCTCTCAAAGTGTAGAATTGCTAGTCTCTAGACTAGCAATTAAGATATTGGCCAAATTAAAATCTTTGGTCAATTTCTTAATTTTCTCCTTCTCTTTAGCATAGAGCTCCTCGAGTTCAAGGTTTCTCTCCTTTTTAAGGATGACCAAATCCTCTTGCTTCCCGAAAATCTCTTCTTGACTCTCTATTGTTTCCATTAACTCATTTATCTTAGATATGATATTTTTACTTAAACCTTTAAGCAAAGATTCACAATCACTATTATTATCACTATCTAAGAGCTTGGGTTATGATTTTACCTTGCGCCCTTTTGCTATGAGACACTTGAGAGTGTCGTCATCGTTGCTCATGTCACCAAAAAGTGACTTTGTCGGTGTAAAGTAGCGGATGGTGATGGTAGTGACCTCTTCATCATCGGAGTCAGAGTAGGGGTCCCACTCCTTGTCAAAGTGACCCGAATATTTCTTCTTGTACTTGTTCTTATTTTTTTCCTTGTCCTTACTCTTCTTCTTGTTAAGACATTCGGCGATGAAGTGACCAATTTTGCCACACTCATAGCGAGCTCTCTTGGATGTTCTTTTTTTGGCATGTCTCTCGTGTGCTTGCTATAGTCACCCTTCTTCATGAATTTCTTGAATTTTCTTACAAAGAAAGTAATCTCTTCATCATCGAAGCTCTTATCTTCACTTGAGCTCGATTCTTCAACTTGCTTGCTCTTACTTGCCTTGAATGCTATTTTTTTCTTAGATGTTGAGCTTTGCTTTACTTAGGTTCTTGATTTCATTGTTTTCCTCCTCCATGAGCTCATGAGCAAGAATTCTACCGAGCACATCACTTGGTGTGAGCCTCTTGTAGTCTCTTCTTTCTCAGATGAGAGTGACCAAGGTGGGATTTCTTGATTCAAAAACTCTTAGCAATCTTTGCAGCACCTTGTGATTATATAGCTCTTTACTTCCAAGCCCTCTAATTTTGTTCAATAGCATCATCATAAGGTCATATATTACTTGGGGAGTTTCATCATATTCCATAACAAATCTTTCCAATTTACCTTCAAGCAATTTTATCTTGGACTCTCTCACGCTTGTGTTACCTTCATGTGCGATTTGGAGTGTATCCTATCACTTTAGCTTCCTCAAGGTCATCCACCTTATTGAACTCTTCGAGGCTCAGGGCGCCAAGCAATACACTTGCGGCTTGTGCATTGCAGTGAAGATTTTCTTCTTCCTCGGAAGTAAGCTCTTTGTCCTCATCCGGTAGCTCAAAACCTGTGCAAATAATCTTCCAAATACTTGGATGGAGAGAGAGATTAGATGCAATTTCATTTTGTGCCTCCAAGCGGTATAGTGTGTGCCATCAAAATATGGCACACGTCCGGATGACACAGATATATAAGAATTAGATGGATTCAATTTATCATAATTGAATTCAATTGCAACTCTCTTCCTTTTACCATTACCTAAAGTCGAAAGATCATCCTTTGGACTCTTTAGGCTTTTCAGACTTTTCTCCCCGGATGCTGACATCCTCAATTTCTCCAAGCAGTGAAGCCTTGTAGGAGATTAGACTCTGATACCAATTGAATGTACGTGATGTCACCTAGAAGAGGGGAGGGTGAATAGGCATTTTCCGAAAATTAAAACTTTACAACGGGTTATAGATTTCGGATACTCTTGGTCAATCCGGAGGCTCCGGAGTCCGGAGGTGTCGGAGGGTTAGCTCCTGTCGCAAGAATCCTGAGGGACCCCTTTTTAGAGATTCGACTGGGGGGATGATTCTGAATATGTTTGCTGGAGAAATAAATGGATATGAATGCGATGGCTGGTGGGGTGGAATGATCTAATGCAGAAAAGAGTAAATGCACTGGGGGATTTTTAGACAGGTTCGGGCCGCACTGCGCGTAACACCCTACTCATGTGTAGATGCTATAAATGCCCTGAGAATGTCTCTCAGGAATGTGCTGGTTACAAGAAAGTCTGTCTATCCTAGAGCCTGGAGCTCCTTGTTCTTCGGTTTCTATGCTCGTACGAAGGTGTTCTTTGATCTGTGTGTGTCTGTTGGTCTTTGAGTGCGCTTTGCCTGAGAGTTCGAGCGTCACCCTTGAATTAACTCTCCTTCTCAGACTTTTACGCTTCAGGACCTCTCTCTCTTTTGTCCGCGCCGGCCGGCTCCTTAAATACCCGCCGGCGGTAGCGTGCCCCGAATGGGAGGGCACGAGTTCCAAGGCGCCATAAATGGAAAAGGCGCATTATAGCCTCTGTACGAAGTGACGGGGGTTGAAAACGCACCCCGCGCCCGGTCTTCCGTTGTCATGATGGCGCTGGCAACGGGCACCGTGGAGAGGGCCCACCGGGCAGCCGCAGAGCGGCCTGGCGTGCCCGCCCCGTCTTGTTCGCCTGCCACAGCAGTGCGGCAGACGGAACGCCTCGGGACTCGCGATGCTATCCCGAGACGCGCCGGATTGCGCGGGATGGGACCCGTGCATTAAATGTCCCCACGCCCTTCTGCTAGAATATGGCAGGAACTGACACCGAGCGTGGCGGGAGCAGTTGGAGATGACAGGCCACGCGCGCTCTTAAATGCGGCCTCAGGCCTTTCACTGGCTGACGCCTCATCGCTGGACCCCTGTGGGGGCCACTGACGGAGGGGCTTCCTGGGTCGTCAGGGAACCGAGTGCTCGGGGGTCACCGTTCACCTCCCCGAGCACTCTCTCCCAGTCCCGATTGTACGGATTCTCAGGGAACCGAGTGCTCGGGGGCCGCTGCTCGCAGCCCCGAGCACTCTCTCCTGGAACTTCCTTCGCTGAGTCCTCGGGGTACTCGGGTGCCCGGGGGGCTACTGCTCGTAGCCCCGGGCACACCTCTCCTGGTACTCGTCTCTCCTGGTCGTCGGGAGACATGGGTGCTCGGGGGTCACTGTTCACCTCCTCGAGCACTTTCTTCCCGATCCCTTAGTCTTCGCAGATCATCGGGGAACCCGGGCACTCGGGGACCACTGACTGTGGCCCCGAGCGCCCTCTCCCGGGACTTAGTCTTTTTTACCTCGCGGAGATGACCTCTGCGGGAGGGCGCCACGTGGTGGATTGCTGGCCTGGCCTCGGGATTCGGGGACCCCTGGTTCCTGATTCACCGACAGGAGGTTCCGAGCTTAACCCGGATAGTCCAGATGGAATAGGAAATCGAAAACTAAGAATACCTAAGCAAGTCTAGTTGAATCTAAAGATTACCACATTTTCAAAACAAGCTTAAGGATATTTTCACCAACCACCTGCAGCTACAAACTCGCAAACATATAGATCGAACAACTTTTCCCAAAGATCAACTAGAATGAGGAAGTATACAAGAAGGTAAAAGAGATAAGAATTTGTTTCTCAAAGTTCGTATCAAATGATCCTACGTCTCCATTGTGGTGCTCACAAAGAGACGAATTTCTTTCAACCCTTATTCTCACCAAGTGACCACAAAGATCGAGCTTGGACTTACTCAAAGCTTCCTCTTTCCTTGCGGAAGTGAGAATTACCTTTAGAAACTTCTTGTAGTACTCCACAAGCTTGGGTGCTCTCTGGTGGTGCCTAACCGTCTAGGAGCTCTAAGCTCCAAAAGTAGCAAATGCGAATCAACAGCTTCATGATGAACTCAAGTGCTCAAAAGATGGATTTATGCTCACTAGCACTCAATCTCACTTTCTCAACTCAACTCTCAAAATCTTGCAAGATTTGATGCATTAGAGGAGTTAGGAGAGCTATTGAATGGCTATGAATGTGTTTGTCTCAAGTTGGTTCAACAACAGCAACACATAAATGGAGAAGGGGAGGTGCCGGTGATATGGGATCCGGGGGTTCCCGAGTCCCGAGGCCAGGACAGCGCAGTGCCACACGGTGCCTTCCCTCCGGGACCACCTCTCCGAGGGCCCGAGGGAAGCCAGGTCCCGGAGGGGGTGGTCGGGACCAAGAACAGTTGGTCCCCGAGTACCTAGAGTGCTCCGAGGACCCGAGAAGAGCCAGACTCGGGGTGGGCGCTCGGGACCAAGAGCAGTTGGTCCCCGAGTACCCAAAGTTCCCCGAGGACCCGAGAAACCCCATGTCGATGGACCCCGCAGGGACTCCACGATGAGGTGTCGATCGGTGGGAAGCCCGGGCTGCATTTAAGGGGGAGCGTGGACGGTCACATCCAACCACTCTCCCCCACGCCTGTCGTACTGAATACGTCAGTCTCTGCCACAGCCTGGCAGGAAGGCGTGGGAACAATTAATGCGGCGGGTCCCATCGCATATCCCCTCGCGGGGCCCATAAAGGAAGACGACTTGAAGATATCTTCGATGGGTTTGAGGCTTATCGCCTATCGCCCTGTTGCATCATACTGTGTCAGACCTACTTTAACCAGACGAGCATGAGAGAGTACTCAGAGACTGACCGGTGGGCACCACTGCGCCTGCTAAAGTTGGGACGTGAAGACCGATGGGACCGTCCGAGGGATGCATTTTCAACCCTCTGTAACATCAACTGTAGACCCATGATGATTGTTTTCCATTTATTATTTACGGGAGCTTGTGCCCCCATTCTGGGCACTCCCTGAAGGGCCTCCCCCCCCCGGTGGATAAAAGGAGGGGAGCACTTCGTAGAAGAGGGGCAGACAACCGGAGGCTCAAGACTTCACACAGCCGATAGAACAGCAGCACCTTGTAACACAGAGAAAAATGAGAGTGCTAGAGATCCAGATAAAGGCATTCGAAGAGTATTGATAATATACTAGACACACATGAGTAGGGTATTATGCCTCCGTACGGTCTGAACCTGTCTAAACCCTTGGTGCATTTATTACTACTAGCCAACGACGATTCATCCCGCCTAAGTCCCACACGCATTAACCCCACGTACAAGGTAGATCCAGGACCAGCCCCCCAACCGAATCTCAAAGGGGGTCCCTTAGGATCCCCGCTTGCGGTGTTCATCTACCGACAGGAGGGGGTATTTATACCCTTACAAAAAAAACTAGCCATTACAAAGGTTGTGGGATGGAAGAATTGAAGGTTCAAGGTAGTTTTCTGTTGATACGGGGAGCCAAACAAATCGTTGTAGAAGTTCCAAACCACCAACTCCTTATCTTCCTAAGAGGTCAACACCTGATCATTGACCTTGAGCCTAGCCACAAAGTTCTTCCGCTTTCGATATCTGGCGTGCAAGTGAAAGAATGATGTGTTGGCACCACCTTCCTGCAGACAAGAAATCCGTGACCGTGAACGCGCAATGGTGCGCTGGAGGGATGCCAAAGCCAAGCGGTGCAACTTCAGGCGACAGCTCAACCAAGCCTACAAATGTGAAAGGCTCCGACCGTCCTGCGAAATCTCCAGCTGGTGGAGAAGCTCCCGAGCCAGTTGAAGCAGCAAGTTCACATGGCCGATCGTACGTTGGCTCCATGCCTGCAATTCCTGGGTAAGACCGGTGAACTTCAAGGCGAGACATTGAACTGAGCAGACGCCTTCGACCGAAGAGGACCATGCTTGGAGCAAGCATCATGAAAGTTGTCGAGCTCACGCCAAAAACTTTCGAAGTGGAAATATGCTTTTCCCTTGATATTATCCCTGAGACCCAAGAGAAGGGGGCAATGATCCGAAATTCCCACCGTGGAGCTCTAGAGGAGGCAATCCGGAAAGAGTTCCTCCCACTGCGCCGTGCAAAACACAAGATCCAGATGAACCAGAGTCGGAGAGGATCGCTCGTTGGACCAGGTGTACCATCTATCCAAAAGTTTGATCTCATGCAGCTCGAGGTCATCTAGGAGACGGCAAAAACATCCCATCATGACTTGTAGTTATCACTATATACCTAGGTCGCCAACTATGCTAACGAAATTTTCCATTATGTGCTGTCATTTGTGGCATGAGAGTTTTAGGAATCATGACTTGTAGTTATCACATTACTTTCAGTAAAACTGTGAGCAATACTTTGGTCCTCTTTGAATAGGTTTTTTTTTTTTTGGTTTTTTAAGAAAAAGTTATCTAAAGGGTTGGCTTTTGGCCTCAGTTTTTTTTAGCTTTTGGTTGACAGAGGAAACAACTATGGCCAAAATGAATGAGTTTGTGGAGCAGGCTGAGAGAAGTTTTTCTGACTTTTGGTGTGCTGAGAAGCTAAAGTTTATTGTAAAAGCCAACAACCAAATTCAATAGCCACAGCCGCTTCCTCAAACAAAATTTTTTTTTCACAGAAACTCTAAAGTCACATCCTATCTAAAAGGATCTTTTATCTTCCCCAGAACTATGACTAGAAGTATGGATCTTATTTATACCAAATTCTAAGAAACTATTAAAATCTTCCAGACAGTTCACCATGTCATAAGTTCATAACCATTTATGTTGTAGTATGAACAAATATGCTTGTAGGCTCTAGCTGGTAGATGGGCTTTAAGCCTTCAAGAGCTTGCCTCTCAGCACCCTGTACCTCATAGAATTCTCTGAATATGAAGGAGACAATGGCATGACAGCATCGGTACTGGACGGTATAATGCATCAAACCTCACACCTAGGTCTAGGATATATTTCAGTGATTCAAGACTGTTGGCACTGTAGTTCACTGCAAATACTAATGGAAAAACAATGAAGTTACCCGCAATATCTCGACGCGTGCTTGTTCCCAGGCAGAAGGCACGTCGAGGTTCTGCGCTGCCTTCTATATGCTGCAAAAATTGTAGCAAAGCAGGAAGGGCTTGACGATGGCTTCAGGATTGCCATCAATGATGGACCCAAAGGATGTGAGCATCGTTAGTTGATTTAATTAGACCCATCTTCTTGGGGGTGATCCGAATCTGACTGATTTTTCTGTCTTCTGTCACGTAGGTCAATCTGTATATCACCTCCACATCCATCTTCTCGGGGACGTCAGATGAACTGGTGCTGCAGTTCCCACGAGGGATTTTTACGCTACTGGACTTCGCTTACAGTTGTGGTAAGATGCAATGTAACCTGAACCATTGCTGATTGTGTACAGGCGCAAGGGCTGCCTGGGACATGATGTACACTTGTATACTCGTTAGCAAAACATATCACACCATCATTTGCAGTTTTCCACGGGCTGTAACGCATGTTAGTCGGAAAACGGTCATCCGTAGTAGACACTGCCACTGTGATTCTGTTTATATGGAGCTCATCCGTTTCCTTGCTTTGCTCCTCATTCTCTCGTCCGTGGAAAAGACACATGATTACTGTCTTGATATTTACTGTTTCTAAGCCCGTACCTGATATCATGTTTTCTCCCACTACTAGGGGTGGATCCAGGCATGCTAGTGTGCTGGGTGTCTTGCTATTGAACAACTTTATATTTTATAAGCTAAAGTGATGTATTTTTTTCTGAATTTTCTATTTTCTTCTTCTGGATTTTCTAGGCTAAACTCGTAGCCCCAGCATAACCCTGGATCCGCTCGTGCCCACTACCTCATATTACTAGCAACATATCTGTCGCTCAATCATTATTATTTTTTAGAATTGTAGAATACCATGTCCTGACAAATTGAAATCCAGCCATTGTTTTCGAAAGAAACAGAGGAATGAAATCTGCAATTTGAGATGCTCCAAATTTGCACTGTACAGCAACCAAGCGGCAGATTTCAACAGCAGGGATTTCACCGCACTGATGCAAAGTCCCCGCCACCATCCACCCCCTCACCAAACATCTCTCTCGCTGCTGCTACACTACACCAACCCCAAAAACCCTTCCCCATCTGAGGCCGTCTCACTCACCTCTACCCCGCCGCCGCCGTTTCGCACGAGCGGCCGAGGACGCGCGATACCCTCGCCTACCGATCGACATGGCCTCCACGGCCTTCGCCGCCGCCAAGTTCCTCCCCGCCCACCTCGACTCCTCCCCGCGCACCGCGCCCCACCGCACCGCCCCCACCGCGAACTTCTGCTTCTCCCCGCTGCCCGCCTCCTCCTCCTCCTCTTCGGCGTCCCTGCTCCGCCTCCTGTCCCCGTACCCGTCCGGCCCCGGAGGTAGGCTCCCCCCGCCCCCGCCCCCGCGCTCGTACGGCGGCGGCGGATCTGGCGACGCCGCGGACTCAGGCGGCGACGCCCGGAAAGGCGGCATCCTCGGCCTCTTCCTGGCCGGGTGGGCCGCCCGCGTGGCCGCGGACCCTCAGTTCCCGTTCAAGGTGCTCATGGAGGAGCTCGTCGGCGTGACCGCCTGCGTGCTCGGCGACATGGCCTCCCGCCCCAACTTCGGTCTCAACGAGCTCGACTTCGTCTTCTCCACCCTCGTCGTCGGATCCATCCTCAACTTCGTCCTCATGTACCTCCTCGCCCCCACCGCCGGCGTCGCCGCTGCCGCGTCGTCCGTGGCCTCCGCGCTCCCCAGCCACATGTTCGAGCCCGGCGCGTACTCGCTTGGCTCCCGCGTCGCGACGCTCCTCTCCAAGGGCGCAACCTTCGCGGCTGTAGGGTTCGCGGCCGGGCTCGCCGGCACCGCGATCTCGAACGGGCTCATCGCGATGCGGAAGCGCATGGACCCGGCGTTCGAGACTCCAAACAAGCCGCCGCCCACGCTGCTCAACGCAGCCACCTGGGCGCTCCACATGGGCGTCAGCAGCAACCTGCGGTATCAGTCGTTGAACGGGATCGAGTACCTGCTCGGCAAGGTCGCGCCGGCGCCAATATTCAAGGTGTCCGTTGTTGCTCTCCGGTGCATGAACAACGTGCTTGGTGGGATGTCCTTCGTGTTGCTTGCCAGGCTGACTGGGTCGCAAAGATCAGATAAGCCAGTGGTCTCGACAGTTGCGGAAGAGAAGGAGAGGTTGATAGCTGTGGGCAATGCCGCTGCAGATGCCATCAGTGAAGGAAGGGATGGAGATGGTAAGTAAGTGGGTAGAGGTAAGCGGATGCACGCATGCTTGCGTTGCATTGCCCGAGCTTCCTTTGCTGCTTCTTGGACATATGCCAAGAAACCTGTAGATGATAAGCGAGTTGGTTGGAATAAGGAGCGAGGCTCGAAACATGTGTTCAGTCTATTTGTGGTTTCTTGGTGTTACTGGATGACATGCATAGTTGATCTTAGAGTACATTTTTTTTCTTGCTGCCTCATTTGATCATTGACTTAACTGTTAGCCTGCTTGTTATACCTTCAATTGCTTGATTTTGCATGCAATTTATGATCCTGAATGATTCTATGATGTAAAGAGTGAGTGAACTTATGGCACAAAAAACACGCACTTTGATGCTATATTAGTGTTTGCAGAAGTGCATTGTTGTATGGCCTGTTCAATTGTCAACCGTCATGTAAACCAGTTAAAGCAGATTGAAACTTTTGCTTAAATGTTGGAAACCAATTGTTTTGTTTTATTCACATCTAAAACTGGATGTTTGCTTTTCTTTTGCTTTGGCAATGGCTATGCTGTGTCATAATAATCATGATACTATTCCGCTATATGCCTTGTCTTAGATAGCGCTTGCTGGAGCTTAGAGTAGATGGCATTTATTTCCTACTGATTGCCTTGCTGATGCAATAAAGCCACATGGCCAAGCTAATCATAACAATGCATGGGTCTAAGATGATTGTTGGAGCTACATTTAAGTATTACAGCACCACTTCGCATTTCAGGTTTTCTTAGCACAACTTTCATGTTCCCTTAGTAACCGAAAGTAAATACATTTGTTGTTGTAGTTGTGTTCATGTAAACGTTAATCATGCTTATGCTTAATTAAGGATTTATGATACCTGAGGTGCTATGTTCAAATTGAAGCATCGAGTGAAAAATAAAGACCAAGGTCAGAAATGACTTCTGGGGTCTGTTATGTTATCAACTGACTGCATTTATAGATTCACCTTAACCAGTGGGTATAGCTATATGTATCAGCTTGTATTGTATTCGGTTTGTGCAGACAGCTCTCCAGTAAGATGTATTTGATATATTTGACTTGAGTATATATTCTTTGTTTGCACACTGGCACATAGCACATTGTGATACTTGACGTTACACAATGGTGTTTTCAGATTTGTAATTCTGGTGGAAGCACTATATATATTGGTTATTAGCTGGACACATTGTTTCTTGTGCTGATCAACAGGCCTCTATCCAAAATTGAATAGATCGTTTTCTTTGGCTGTGTAGCTTGCTCGTAAGCTTCAACATATCGGTTGAATCTGAACTTTAGAATGCTCCCTGTTGGTTACGCACCGTTTTTCTTAATCTGATTTATGTTTGTGTGAGCTGTGCAAGGAGCTCTTTCGTCCGTTGTTTACGTCCTGGGGAAGTCTGGTATTAGCTGTGCCGATTCAAGTTTTTTCAGTGACCAATGATTAGCAGCAATAATTTTACAAAATTATTGTGATTGAATTGTTTGGGATACATCTTGGCATAGCGGATATTTTCTCTTTACTTCCATACACTTGGCGAGTAGGATTTTGACACTTCTGCTTTTAGAGTTTGTTGCGATGCTGTTGTTAGCAGACAATGAGGTTCAGTATGCCTTCTACCTTTGTTGGTAGATGGTGACTTCCAGGAATTGCAGATCCAAAACTTTAGGTAGTGTTTGTTTTTCTGTATGGAATGATACAGGATAGGTAGTGAAGAGAAAAAGGTGAATGCAATTTGATTGGGCGCTGGCCTCCAACTGACAAATCATTTCCCTGTACATACATCAGCACTGATGTTATGTGCTCTGCAAGTTGACAGGAATTGAAGACTAAAATCGCAGTCTAACTCTCTAAAACTCACATTAAAAAATACTCCATCAGTCTAAAAATAGTAAACACATTTTTTTTTAAAAAAAGTTGAATTTTACGTACTTTGAATAACGTTTAATTAAATTATAAGAATATTTAGTGTATAAAAATTATATAGCTAGGTTTACGATTCAAAATAATTTTACACTATAGTTTTTATAGCTATAAATCATATATTTTGTAAAAAAACTTAGTCAAAATCCAACTTTAAATACCGTGCCAAAAAATATGTATACTGTTTTTGAACGGAGAGAGTATTTAAAAGTATGAAACCTGCCAAAGCGAACTCGTGTTCCGTAGACTGGAAAGCTTCTCCCTTAAATAAGACTTTATTACACAGAAAAAATAATTTATAAAATTATGGAAGGAAATGAAAGTGGATGCAATTCTTGGCTTAAGTGCTGCCCACAAACGCCAAAGGGGAACTTTCATAAAAGATGCAAATGCAAGTTGGTACATGAACCAATGTAACGCGCACATCACATGCTATATCAAACAATCAACATGTCCTGACTCCTGACGTTCTGCGCCGGGATCCTTGATTTCCCAGTGCTTTACTGACATGGAAGCTTTTATAAGAACAGACTTAAGTTCCTCATCCTTCCTTCTCAATTCGCATCATTTATTCATGGGATAATGTTTTATATATCACTAGCTAAAACTTAAATCTCTAATATAACACGTAATAGTATATAAGGGATTTGTGAGTTTTAGCATAGGCATATAAGAAATTGCCCTTAATTCATCTAGCCTAGCCCCCTCAGCCAAACACACCCATCAGAGCTACAGTATAAGCATTTGTGCGTACTTCCTCTCTGCCTTGCTACTTCTACATTGCTTTCTGTTATGTCCTGACGCAAGGGTGAGGATCTAATCAAGAAAGCTCTTGCAGAATGTATCCATCAGCTCAGGGAAAGCAAAGGTGTTCCATACACGACGCACCAACGGCAGCAAACAAGACTCCTGGAGTCGAGGTATCAGAACCAGAAGAAGCAGACGCCAAGCAGGTCCAATCCGATGCAGAATTAGCAAGACAAGATTTTGGCTGGAGAAAACCGAGAAGGCATTTGCTGGCTGTAAAGCCTCTGTAGGGAGTTCGTTTTCTTTTTGCCGTTTTGCTAAATTGGTTCATCATCGTTTGTACAATAGTAGATAGCATAGTTGGATAGAAAGGAGATTTTATGTTCTCCAAAAAAGGAGATTTTCTTTTTTAGGGGTTGCCTCATAATTGAATTCACGGGCCTTCGATGATTATTATATGGACTTATGCATTAATTTGAAGCATTAAGTACCATATATGTACATAAAAAATGTTCTAACTGAATCTCTTGTCAAGAGAGTTAAATTAATTGTACGACTATTACTTCAAAATTGTAATTTACCAAATTCATTGGAGGTCATGCAATCTTATATGCCGCAGACTTAATTCAATAAAGACCAACTACATATCATACGACTTCCCCATTGCAGTTAAATATGTGAAAATCAACTAAGTAATTCTCATCTACGAAACATCGGTTGCGCTATATACGTACCGATATCATCACCGTGGTATATATCACTAGGCCCTCACAAGAAATTAGGGATCTATATGAGATATATTTTTTGTCAATCATAAAATACCTCGAGCCTCTAACATGTGACTTATTCATAGTCCAGTACGCCGATGAGGACCATTTGTAAGCATTAGGAGGAGATCAATAGTACCATAAAGAATGCTGAAAAATAGATTGAAATGTCACATACATTTAGTCCTTAGATCCACATATTAACGAATATGAACAATAAGTTCAAAGATTCATAACATTGTAAAAAATCTATCATATACATTTACTAACAATAAATGTATCACTAAATCGTATTCCTGCAATCAATACACCAAAAAGAGTGAATGTACCTAATAAAATCACTCAACTCCCAAATAAAAATAAAATAGGGAGAAATATGGTCACAAAGGATAATACTTCTTGAAAGCATTCGCAGAAACAAAGAAAATTAACTTATAAAACAATAAATGTAAATTAACCCGAAGTTGATACATACCTTATGGATACTCAATATCCAAGTTCTACGGATACTCAACATCAAAAACCCAGCACATATGTACGCACCCACTAATTTAGGTGCTGGGACATTAGAACACCTTAGCTTCATTGTTGTGGGAAATCGCGAGAAGTTAGAAAAGTTAAATGAAATATCTACAAAACTATATTGATTCTGAAGAATCATGAAATAAAAAGACTACAATTATCGATATATATTTTTCTCAGAAATTACCAAAGAACTTCAATTGCATTCAGGACAAAGTCCATGGCAGGGTGCCTCAAACACTCGAACTCAACCAGTTGAAGGAAATAACTAAGACAAAATTGTGCTCGCTCAATAAAAAAAGATATTTAGCTCAGTAATACCCCTATGGGATCAAAATGAGATCCAGTATGAAGGCGGAATGAAAGTAATGAGATGGTGAGATACAAAACAAATCTTGTAGCATAAGGGTCTACGCAAAGATCTGACATCAATTTTCGATAAAATATACTCTATAGTTATGAGTGGAATAACGTTCCGATAATTAATATCATTGGCAAAATCTGGTCACTTGATTCAAAAATATATATGAAAACCCCTAAAGGGCTTAAAAATCCGAATCCCAAAGCAAATCGCAACTTGAGCATATTCCCTCAAAAATATTTATATACCAGTTTGCATATATCTAAGAAGATATTAGAGAAATTCGATATCATAAATCATATCCATAAAAAACACATGTAATCGTGATCTCATATGGATAAAGATTTATTCAGATCTCGAGATGATAATGAAGAGATATCAACATATGAGATTCCATATCTTAGTACCTTTGAAGCGCTAATGTATCTTACAAATTGAAACATGCCTGATATTGCATTTACAGATAACTTGCTAGCTAGACATGACGTCAACGTGTATGGTGTCCGCCATATCGGCGTGGCATCACTGTGACGACGATAAGGCGTCTTTTGGCGTCCTTTTTGGTGTGGCGGGTGCCATCCCGATTTAGTCAAGGGGAGGACCGGAGGAGAGCTTGAGTGCGTCATAAACCGAGAGGCATTAGTTATACCTGGCCTAGCTCGAGTTGGCGAGTCACGGGTCACCGCCGCCGCCACCAAGATCGAGAGCCGTCCACCGCACGTGCTCGATGCTCCTCGCCGTCCCCCTGCCCATGCTCCTCGCCGCCCATCACCCCTACTCAAATCCGTCCACCGTGGTGCCGCCCCTGCTTGGATTCATCCACCGCTCCGCGTGCACGTGCTCCTCACCGTCCGCCTACTTGAGATCTCGCCATACGCCACTGTCACCCTGTCCACCCCTGCGCAGCCCCTCTTGAGCTCAGTAAGTGATCTCTCTCTACCTCTTTTAGTCTCTTCTCTCTCGGCCTCTCTTCTCAACTGGCATTGCTACTTGAACTGTACTAGTAAGTATAGCAGGTCAGCAGTATGTTACTTGAACTAGTACTTGTGTGCTCCTCAGCTCTGATCTGCTACTTGTGTGCTGTGCTCTGTTACTCTACTACCTGTGTGATCTGCTCTTGTACTCTTCTGCTAGCCTACTACTGCTACCGCTGCTGGTGCTTGGTGCCAGAGCTTGGCTCTGCTCACTGCTCTTGTACTCTTCTGCTAAGTGCTAAGCGCTGCTGCCTACTTTATCTGATCCGAAATAGTGTTCTGTGTTCAGTACTGTACGATTGCATTACAATTTACAAGTCGGCCACTTTGTCACTGATTTGAGGAACATATCCGGTTAGTGTCACTCACCAGTATAACACAGCACCAAGTATACCACATAATCTGTTACAATTTACTCCCTCCGTTCTAAATATAAAACATATTAGGATATGGAAAAGTCAACTTTGTAAATTTTAATTAATAATTAGTTAAATTATACATATGTTTTAATGTACAAAAGTAGTATCAATAAATCTGTATTTTATAGATCTTTTAATATGATATTGATTTTGTAGCAATTGATAATATATTACAAAATAAATTAATTGTCAAAATATACTTTCAAAGACTTTACCAGATCTTAATACACCCTATATTTTGAAACGGAGGAAGTACATTGCTATTTTGATTTCCTAATATCCCTAAACTATAATTTTTGAGATACATTTATATTGATATTTGCTAATATAATTTTCTAATATCCTAGACCATAATATGTGTATTCGACATACCGATGTGTATGGTACCGTCATGCCACGCGTCATGGCGCTAAAAAATTATGAAGGTAGTGGGTCGCCGCATCTCGTCACACCGCCGTAACAACCATGTATTCCGCATGTAAATTACTTTGTTCTAAATATAATACAAAATTTACAAATCACAACAAATAAATTTCAAACCAGGCCAACATGACGATTTCCTATAGATAGGTCTCATAAGGTATCAGGCATGGCATTAAGGAAAACAACAAAGCTAAATTTCAACATAACAATATATATATTATACACCTAAGCGCGCTGTAGTTTACTATTGCGTCACTCCCAGTTACAACTCAAAAAATTATTAGTTACAATCTGCTAGATAAGACCAATTACAATCGAACGTCTAGAAGTACATAGTTACAATAGAAAAGCTAACGAGTTACGTTTTAGATTATACTACGATTACAATCGTATTTCTTAGGTCGTACATCATTAGGGATAATTGGTCATAACTACATTTCTGATTCTATGCATGTCATTTTAACCTAAGATTACTATTACTTAAAATATGGCATTGTCACATGACAATATCCCAAACGCTGCACCCGTTGACATGCTCTCCAACTGTCAACATCAATTAAAACTTAAAAGAATAAGAAAGCAGAACATTATCCAAAATTCTAAAGGCAACATACTTACCCACTCTGTCGGATTCCTTCTAACAATGCTCTTGTCTCTAACAGTGCTTGAGTCTCTTTTTCTTGAGAACCTTCCATTTTCTTAGTGAAAGCTAATTTAGAGGTACAATTAAATGGTAAGAAAGGATCCGGATACTTGGCCATTTCAAGCTCTTCAGACAAATAACAACGAATTGTTTCATCCCAAAGCCCATGTATGCATTGAAGCAACTGAAATTCAATACGCCAACTCAGTAAGGAACAAAAATAAAGATTCAAACTTTAATAATGAAGAGTATTAGGAACTGTTTGATTTTCTATTTCATAATTGCACAACCATGTTTAGCCAAAAAAGAAAAATGACCCCCACACATTAGGCATGCTTTGGCAAGCACATGATCTGACAGATGGGCCACAAAGCTGAGAAATTTTAGTGTAACAAATCTGTGGCAATGTGTGTTATTAGGCATGCTTCTCTAATGTTCAGTTTTTTTGGGTCTGGGCTGGCCTGGGCTATTCGCATGAGGTGGTTGTGGTTGCGCAGGTGTTCAGTTTGTTGTACTACAATTTCTCAGCTTTGTGGCCCATCTGTCAGACTCGTGCTTGCCATAGAAGTTCAAAGTTGCCTAACTAGAGTTTGGCAGTGAACCACAAATACCATTACTGTCTTAATTCGGGGAAACTAAAAGTTAAGTGGACATTTACCTGTAAGAGCAGGGGAAGGATCCACTGTAAAAGGGTTACTATGTAAAGTTCACTAGATTTTGAAGAAGTAAACTCTTCCATTCTGCTCCTTTTGAGCTGTTCCTCACAGATTCTGACCATGTAGTATACCATCTTCACAAACTGGCCGTCAGAAAAGAGACATGTCAGCCCTGACCCATGAAGCAAATATCAATATGGTACATGTGTTGCTTTCGTATGTTAAGAACAAACATAACAATGTTTGACAAGCATATTTTTTACGTGGTAACTGTCACGGAGACTCCATTGAAACAGCATAGCACGACAAGTAAATTACTCAAGGTTTCACAAGAAAAAAAATATTCATTTGAGATAAAAATTTATTCTGTTTAACATTACTTAATCATAAAAATGCAGATAATTTCACACTAACGACTTCATGAAAAAAAACATGAAAAAATCTACCAAATGTGGCCCAGATATCAATATTTCGAACAGGTCCTGATGAGAACAGCCTCTAGGGCTGTGAAGGGCATTTGAAAGTAATTGCACTCAAGTGGTAAGAACATCATTGGCATGTTCAGGGACAGAAATACATTGCCATTTTCGCTTTCTTTTTTTAAGCAGTAAACATGATATTTTAGTAGATAAATTTGATCAAATAATTCCATTATGTATCCTCATGACGAATGTATTAAATGAGCAATAACATACACAAACATATTGCACGCCACAGTATCAAATTTATCCAGCACGTAGACCACAGCTATTGTTTGATTCTCATGATACCTTTTTAGACTTCAAAACCAAGGAAAGTAGAAAAACCTAGTTAACTGAAAGACAGTAGAGAGTGTCCTATTCGATTCCCAGAGGCCAGAGCAACTGATCTGGGCCGTTTCATGTTCAGACATTATTTCTTTAATTCGGTTATGAAACAGAAGTACATCATACATTTCACAGTACCAAATCAGTCAAGATTCTGAGTGTAAACATTCGAGTCAACATTAAAAAAATGTAAAAGAAGTGTATGTTATTTCACCTGTAACTTCTCCAATCACAGTGTTTGATTCCATTGCAGCTAGATTGCTCGAGTTTGTAGCCAGCACAAGTAAGCTCCGCCTATGCTTGTTGTTTTCCATAAGATTAGCTGTCCTACCCACTGGATCATTTAAGGCAGTTGTAACACCCTTTAACATCAAATCATCAAGGGACTCAACAAGAACTTTTCTTAAATCGGCACATTTTGTGCTGTTAAGCTCCTCCTTCCTGAAATTTAGCAAATGCTGGAAATACCAACATGATAACAGGTCAACGTTGTGCCATGGTAATAGGCCACTGCTCCATATCAACAACACCAAATGAGTCTCATGATGCCTTGGACAGAAAGACTGGTGAAAAATTGCAAAACACACACACACCATATTGTCAATGCGACAGCACATGCTAAAAGAAGTAGCATCAGTATCAACATAATGTTTGCATTCCTTGGGGAGGCACGTGATAGTTTTGACAAATTCCAAACAGCAGTTTTCAAGAAAACGAACCTAATAATTAAAAGGTTTTATAATATAAAGAAGCAAGCAACAGATAGTGGATTATCTATACTGTCCATATTGCCTGTGCCATGATGATATGTTCTCTAAATGATTACAGGGTTTCACAAAAGCTGCAGATATGATTTCATAAGGCAAGTCAGATGTCATGGATTGGCTATAAACAAACTTCACTCCCTCACAAAAATGAGATGAGATGAAACGGAACACTTCTGTTGCCTCTGTGGTATTTGTTCTTGACACAAGTATCCAACTAGACTCTATGCAGAGATTCTGTGATTATGTCTACCACTTAATAAGAAGGATAATATTGAAGCATGGATTAAACCAAATGTCTTCTCCGTTTGGTGCGGAGCATAAAACCACAATACCGAATTCCGGTGTAATGAAGTGAAGGAAACCTGAAGTGCTTATGTCATGAGTCAAGATCCAGCCCATGGCCCAATAAGACCAGCCGGCCCAAAAAGCCCACTCGTGAATACTGTTCACGCCCATAAACAGTACCATATGTACTGTAGCCATGGCGCTCCGATTTCCTCCAACCTTCATGCTCCACTCGGATCCAATCCTGCGACCTCACGGGCAGATATTTGCAAACAACTTGAGGAATTTCACCGTGAATGCCGACAATATGCCGTCTCATCTGCTTCTCCAAAATCTGTGGAGGATGTGACCAGGGACTTCCTTTCTGCATAACCTATTATTATGATAGTCCCTAGTGTTCAGGAGGAACACACGGCCGCTACACAAGATTTTACGGTGTCCACAGTCACGGTGACCCTCACCGAGGCTTATGGCACTTCAATAGCCATGGACTCTCGTTTGCCACCTACGACTGACTTGAATATCATGACTGGGGCAGGAGGCCCTAGAGCATCTCCAAATGCCGACCCTAAAGGTCCAGTCGCAACAGTCTACAATGTTATGACAATAGGAGCTACCAATTCCTCCAGCAGCCATGACTTCGTCAACACCAAGCCGGGCATCGCTACTCCAACATCCGCTCCAAGTTGCAAGGATTACTTCGTTGCCACCTGTCGCGTTCCTGCATACATCGGCGACCAAACCATTGCACGGCCGATTGATCCTGGTGGACCGAATGATGTGGCGGTCACCAGCGCCTTCATTAGGACCGAAGCTTCTGACACTTCAACAACCGCGGACTCTCGTTCGCCACCCACGGTCGATCTGGAGTTCACGCTCAGGGTAGAAGGCCCCATGGCGTTTGATGCCACTGAACCACCGTCGACCTGCAAGTCCTTCAGTGGGAAACCTTCGAGCTCGTCACCAAACGACCCTACAACGACGTTGATCCGACAACAGCTTCCGTACCCAGTGGCGCGGACCGGACGCCTGATCCAACCTCCACCCCAAGTGGCTAGGTCAATTCTCAGACCATCACCTACACCTCCTCGATAGCAACCACTTGCCTCCACTCGTCGCCCATCTCCCTCAACGACGAGTCCTCTACACCCTCAAGTTCGCCATCCTGTACGTTGCTGTTCACATCCTTCTACAACGACTACGTGCGGTACCCCTCCTCGACTACCTTACCTTCGATGGCGAGAGAAGGCTCCAAGGTCGCAACTATCTCCAAGTTCCACGACACCGCCGCATATACCTCAACAACGGCAGAGAGACCAAGCACCACCCCAACAGCATCGAGTGTCCTCCAGGCGTGCTTTTCCCCTGGCTAGGACAACATGTGTCCTTCGTGTTGGATCGATCGACTGTCCTCTTCTACTGCAGTCGACCAAGATCAATGACCGCGCCCATCCTGTTGTCGACAACTTAATCTTTAGGCGTTCTACACCAACTCTCCACGAACCCCACTCAACGCCAGCCATCAACATCCAGGTGACATCCTCCATCAACAGCTTCCTCACAATAGGTTCCGACGCTACACATGCTACCCTCGACGTTGTGCCTAGGGAAGGAGGCCTCGTAACGATCGATGACAGTGCTCAGGAGGAGTGCATAGCGGATCTTCAAGGGACAAATCCGAGTGGTGTCACCAACACCTCAATATTCATGACAGGACTGTTTGCCACATCTACAGCCGATAAGTTGGTTGGCGTCCTCATTGGCAATCATGATGCAGCAGGAGACCAAAATTGCATGGGCTTTACCTTCGTCAGCGGCAACTCCAACGACAACGACCCCGCATTGTGTGACATGTCAGATGACCATGAGGATCACCTTCATAGGGGGTGCAACATACAATTCCAAGCCTCCATCATCCAGGTGGTCAGCAATGCACCATCCTTCATCTTCAGTACCTTCACCACTCTTGGGATGGTCCTCATCACCTACCTGCTTGCCTCGTTTCTATGGGAACCAGGAGGATCGCGTGTTACGTGCATGATCTCTAATTCCCCTACCCAACATTTGATGGACTTCCAGTGCATGACAAATATCAACATCCACAAGGTACACATTAACTCTGTCTTGCAAGAATTCAACAATAGATACAACAGCGATGTACGTGGATTTCAACGACATCTCCAGCACAAAACACGACGTCGTCATGATCCATGTCTTCATCACGCTCATCGCCGAGTCTACCTCTTTCACCTACATCAATGGTAGCAATCATCTACGTGCTCCTTCGACCCTAGGCCACTGATGTCATCATCAACACAAGACGAATGGAGTTCTTCATCAACCATCTCCGGCCCTGCCTCGTCACGCCAGGGACCCGCATGGGAGCAAAACTCGTTCTTCAATATGGAGCTTCCTCGGGCTTCAACCATGGCCCCCACCTTGCAGCATGTGGAGTTCTCAATTAGCAGTTCGAGGACGAGCTGCAAGTGAATGGAGGGAGAGATGTCATGGGTCAAGATCCAGCCTAGGGCCCAATAAGACTGGCCGACCCAAAAGCCCACTCGTGGGTACTGTAGCGGTAGCTGGGTCCACACCGTTTCTTGCCCGTTAAATAGATTAGGGTTTTCCAGAACTTTCCTAATTGTAATAGGTTACTTATGGGTCAAGTTAGCCTCTCTATATAAATAGGTAAATCATCAATAAAGAGATAAGCAAGAATTAGAAAGAAAACTCTTCTTCTTGCCGCCCAGGCACTTGAAGCCTGCCCGACCCTCGCTCACTCTCTCACTCTCTCTCTCTCTCTCACGCCGCTGACTCCTTGCGCCCAAAACCCTAGCCACCGGCGACCTCCGTTGTCGCCATTCCCCTCCTCTTCTCTCTCCAATAAACAACCACCACTACATCTTGTTTCGATAGAGAGGGATTACAGGATGTAATTCTCAAATCCATCCATTGGAAAGGGATTAGGGGATTTAATTCTCGGATTCATCCATTCTAAGGGATCGAGTCGTATCATGGTTAAATGTATCCAAAAGAGCTCTAAAGGATGGTGGTACTGGTAGAGTACAAACAAAAAAAAGGGAGGATTTTGGACCGATAAAGGACAGAAGATTTCACAACCTGAAGCAACCTCACACCAAGGTTGCGGATCACGAGCGGCAACCCCTTCCTTAGTAGCCGAAGTGACACCATCACTAATGCATCCAGATAAACTTCCTCATCGTTTACCTGCCATGTTCAATAGTAGTTGATTGTCAAAAAAAAAAAAACAAATAAACAAATTTCAAAGCCAACAGTGGGGAATTAGGAGGGGAAGGATGAGGGCAGCAAAGAGAATAGGAGTAAAGGGACGAACAGCTTTTAGCTCTGCGCTGCCCGAACCAAGATCACCACATTCGAGATCTGTCGAGACCAACACCACATCCGCGATTGAGCCGCCAACGTCCATGGCTAGGGTTCTGCAATAGGGTGGTGGTGGCGCAACAGTTGGGGAAGATAATAAGGGACAAAAGGTGCGATGAGGCCAGAATTTTTTATTTTTATATTTTTTAAATCACACAGTTGTGTTGGGGGTGCAGGGAGTCAGCCCATACAAGGCCCCAATGTTCCCGATTTTCTATTGTTTTATTTTCCTTTCCATTCTATTTCTCATTTTCCCCTGATCCCCATAGATTAAGGTAAGTGCTAAATTAAACCCTGTCATTCAGATTTGTAACATTTTAGCCTTTTTGCACGCATTCAACAAATTGAAAGTCTATGAATTTCGGGTTGTTTTGATCCCCGCACAAAGTGAGTTTAGCTTATTGTCTGGTTGAGTTAGAAACAAATACTTCATCCATCCACTTATGTAAGGCATATTTTGATTTTTTAAAAAAATCAAAATTTATGAGTTTTGACCAACAATTAGTCAAATTATATGCATGTTTAGTGCACGAATGTTGCACCGATAGATTCGTATCTCAATGTGCTTCAATATAATGTTGATTTTGTAGCGATTGATAATATATTGTAGAAGAAAATAAAGATCAAAATATACTTTTAAAAACTTTTTCAAATCAGAATGCGCCTTACATGAGTACGTTTTATGACTCCCAATCAACCCGAAAGTCAGTGTTCACTTCATCTCTTACTTTCCCTATTCATTCGTATCTCTTTTACAAATCTTAACATGTAATCAGGTACCACTTTGCGAAGAAAATTTTCAATTGTCGCTTTTGTAACACCAATATCTTCCTGACACAACAAATAACAAATCAAATTGCATTATAGTAAAGTAGCATAGGCATGCAAGAGTTCTCACCTTGGGCCCAGAGTACACCTGATAAGGGCCATCCTGGTGGGCAATAATTTTATTTCTTAGAAAGCTAGAGTCATGATGCAGATTTTTCTTTTCATTCCATGGGTATCTGAGTATGTCAATGAAAGCCTTCAATCCAAGTGTGGGCTTGGCTTTTAGTTCATCTTTCTTTTTTGGGTCTGCATCTAATAACCAAAATATTTCCCAGATAAATTGCATTTTTGTAGTGGCATCTCATAATCCCGGTTCCCACAATAGATCTTCATAACTACATCACATATGAGCAAAATAATTGTCTAAATTGCATAGAACATTTGCAGGAACTATGTGTAACAGACTATCACATGAAGCTTCAGGACAGCAAGAGATAAATCTGTTTAGATTCCGTATAGATAAGTTTGGTAAGAAATAATTCAGTTTAGATCAATTTGGTAAGAGATAATTCGGTTTAGAGATAGAGTCAGCTAGACTTCTATAAATAGGACTTCCAATGGAAAGTCCCTGACTGAATCGAACTCTATCTCTAAACCAAATCCAACTCTATCTCCTAGCCAACTCTATTTTCTACACAAAAGTTGTTTACGCCTATTCACAACTTCAAAATATTTTTTTATGGAATCAGATAAAATGTTGTCCGTCCTTTATTCCATAAGGCCGCACTATTTGCTTTCTGAGTATTTTTATGTGCATCTATATTTGTAGGAAAATCATGACCAGGATAGTGGACGTGGATTCCTGAGAAGTGGGAAACAAGAACATGATCTGACTTACCAACTGTCCTGAATCCAAATTATTTCCATTAAAGCAATTTGGAATTTTTCATATCCTGTATAGGCTCCACCAACTTATAATAATGAGTCCACTGCTGGGAATGTATCATATGATGCTGCCAATAGCAGCAGCAAATATTGAAGTTATAATTATGTTAACTATGAGGCTGCACTACTGGTGCTTAAACATAAATCCAACAAAAAATCTATAGTAGAGTCAGTACACCATTGCAGGGTTAAAGTTGCAATGGTATTTACAAGAACTGTTGCTTATCAGCGTGCAGACCTGCAAGTACTTAGGCATCAATGGCGTTTTCTTTAGTTTGTATACATGTTCCCAAATGCACAGTATAAAGGGCAAAAAAAGTGCAACTCACGTTTTATCTCTTGCCACAGTTATCTGATTAACTTAACTGTATGATTTTAACAATAGTAAAAACCCTCATGCTTCCATAATGAACTGCAAAACAAAATCTAATGTGACTTTACTTATCCTGCAATAGCACATCAGCTTTCGAATTCTTGGTTCCCATCATGAAAACAGATATTTTCATGATAAGATGTGATTTGCAGCAGCAAACTTTCTGTTCTGGTACTATGAATCCATAAAATCATGTATAACTGTATAGTGCCATATTCACATGCCAATAACAGAAATTGACATAATATGGATGGAAAGTTTGCAAATCTTGTACCAGTTTGGAGAAGCAATGGACACTGGGTCAGTTTCTGGAACTGGCAGATCAGCATCTGGAACCGACTTCTCTCCACAACTTGTTGCGGCCATTGGTGGAGAGATGCTAACCACTCTTGATTCTGTTCATCAATTTTACAACAAAAGAACAACCATGTGAACGTAGTTGATAGAACTGGACAGAAAAGAAGGAAAATGGCATAGCAGAAACAGAAACATACACAAAACTGACTTTTTTTTGTAAAAACACCATATATGGATAACTTACCATTAGAAGTGATAGTTGACAAAACTACAAGTCTATGTACATAATAATTACAAGTCTATGTACATCATAAGTGCAAATTCAAATGCAGCTTCCACATAAATTAGAAAGGTCAAGTCGTCCATTAGGAGGCCTAACACCTGCACCATTTCCTCTAATCCTCCTCCGGCGACTTCGGTTGGGGAACACATGCATGCGCACACATACTTCATGTTAATCACGTGTCGTGACTAAGCACAAACGGTGTGCCGCCACCGTGTACCAAAAAAAATCTCAATTCTCTACGGAGGCTAAGGCAAGTACAATATCCGTACACCCTAAGATAAGATGATACTGCTGTACATTGAGCAAACAACTAAATGGCTCATGAGAAGCACTGAAAAGCAAGGTGCCTATGGACACCCCTCAAGGTCTCTAGAACCCATTCATCTCCAGGAGATAGGTGCGTCTCTTCATCAGCGCCTTCACAGCAAATCTCAAGGGTCCATCAAACGCACCTGAGACAAAAGCTTCAGCTTCCTTCCGACTGCCATGGCCGCTGCAGCTCCCATTGTTGGCGGGCTTGATAACGAGCAATGTCGCGCCTTGCAATGCCGAGCCACCAGGCAGCTCAAGGTATGGTGCGTATTTCAGCTTCATATTGCATGCTGGTACCTGTGTCCTGTTGGAACATGCTGAGGCTGACAATTCATTTTCTCTGAACTCCTTCAGCTGCTCTGTCCCCATGCACAATGTGCCCTGCCCATCAGCATCTGCCAAAACCAAGCTTCTCAATGTTGGATGGTCCTTGATAATTGACGGGAGAAGATAATGCCTTGTCGATGCTGCAATCAAACAGCTGATAGTCCACACAACACGAAGTTTCAGCCCACCATTGGTGTAGAAAGATTCTGGCATGCTTCCATTGTCCTCCGGCAATGGCTCGTGCTCATTGCCAGTTGGCTTGCGATCAACCAAGGTACCACCCAGAATCACACAATTCTGAAGTGTACTGCCATACTCGGCTCGCCACTTCAGCAGAACCCCCTCCTCAGTCCCAACATCCCCAGAGGGGAGCTCCACACAAAGATTGCGGATATGAGAGAAGTTCCTCAGCACCTGCACAGGCGAATGCTGAGCGAGCTGCGGAAACAGTGGCTGCCCTGTGCCATTCTGATTGCGCAAATCATGGAAGGGTTTGGCTATTGTGAACAGCATCAGCTTCAAGAAATGCCAGAAGATGTTCTGGGGCTTTGGCGACGACAGGTTGAGAGCATCATCGGAGTCACCGTCCACAGCCACAACGCGGTCAATCCTAACACACACATCATGCACGAGGGGAACAAGGCCGTTGAACCGCTTCGACACGGCAGAGCACCGGCCAAGCGAACGCATGTCTTCAAGCTTGTTCAGGATCAGCAGCACAAGTGAATCCGGCAAGCAGTCGAACTGGTCAAACTCCAGAGCCGGTTCTGCGTGGATTAGAGCCTTGGTATGCATTGTCCAATTCAAAAGTCGCCCCTTTCTGCTTCTTCAACAGATCAATCACTCAAGAATTGCTAAGAAATAGCAGATTTTTATTCTGTCCTCAGCTCTTCGACTTCGAGCGGCCCGTCGGGTCAGCACAGCAGCAGCCCGTCAAATTGAAGCAGTTCCCTAAAACAAAACAAAAGCGACAGTCAGAACACAGATGTGATTATGTCACAGGGGAAAACGAGCAGAACGGAATGAAGTAACACGCATCACACAAACTGAGGTGGCAAACGAACTTTTTTTTACGAACCAAACGAACTGAACTAAACAAAGAAAAATCATATCAATGCCAAGAAACTTACTCTAAACAATGCTTCGAGACGACAGAAGGCGTCAAAAACAGAAATAGCAAGGACTACGGCACAGCGGCAGATGAATCAAACTAATCCAAGAAGACAACAGTACCTAAAAGGTTACCACGACCGCAGCTATGGACAACCGAGAGGCCAAAATAATGCCTTGCTTCAAGAATCCGACCTTCGACGGAACCCAACCGGATCCAGCCCCCTCGAGCCGGTAACCGCAGCCGCGCCGGAGACCACTCCAGGAACGGCCGAAATCGGCGGCTTTGAGCACCAAAACCGTATAATATCTCACCAACGTGAGCACAGCTCAGCTACACGGCCGAATCCGAGGACCAGGAAGCTCTGACTTGGGAGACACGGGCAGCGAATTCGCGCGAGGAGAGAGGGTTCAGAGTAGGCCTGGGGAATTTTTGCTCTTGGGTTCAGAGTAGGGGAGCCACGGTTTCTTTAGTGCCAGAAGTGTGCCGGCCGGTCACCGCACCACTCGACGCGGCTTTAATAGCAGTGGTAGCGGGAGGATTCTCGAGGACCCCGCGACGGCAATGTGATTCGCCGTCCTCCTCCGCGACGGTGTGGCGGCTCCGTGACGGCGTTACGGGGGATAAGAAAGAATAGGAGAGGGAGCCGGCGACCGGGTCAGTCACGCGCACGCGCATTTGCCTGATCCGCGAGCGATTTTTTTTGAAAGAATAGTATTTTATTGAAAAAATATAAATATATTATTCAAAATGAGAAATTTACAGAAATAGATCAAAGTATATTACCTTGGATGAAGATGATCTTTATATAAAAATCATACCTATTAACGATATCTACAACTTTGCAATGAATATTTTTTCCTACTGAATCTGTTTAGATGCTAAAAGAGTAGCTAAAAATTTCGGATATAGTTTTTCATATCTGAAATGTGCATCTAAAGAGATTCAAATAGAAAAATATTCAATTACAAAGTTATAGATATCGTCAATAGATATAATTTTTATATAAGACTATTTTTATCCAAGATCATATGAAAAAAGTTATAAATTTTTATTTAATATCGTATGCGGGATATATGACCTGTCAGTAATTAAAGTGCTGACAAGTATTGAAGAATTACATGTCACCTATCCGGTTACTAATAAGTGACTAGTTGACACTCCGATTATTGATATATGACTAGAGGGCAATTAAAGTGTCGACTAGTAACTATTTTTGTGACTTTTCTATTTTAAATATAATTTTTATAATTTTTTAATAAAATAATGTTATTTCAAAAAAAATTATCGGTGAGCTTGACCAATTTTCCCTTTGTTTTGGCCAATCCACGCTTCATACGAAGTCATCTGACAGTTTTATTCATGTGTCTAAAAGATTAAGATGATTTACCGGCTTTAGCACAAAAATTGGATTTACAGTGTCTTACGACAAATATGACCCAAGTCAGATATTTAGAAGCAAAGTTTGGCGTGGTGCAAAGAACCCAGTCCGAGGTGGACGAAATGGTACATATCTGACCTAACAGTGAATGCTTGTGGGTTAAATATTCCTAGCTCCCATCACCACGGATGAGACCTGGATAGACAATCACAACAACCACCTCGAGTCAAAGCGCTACGCATGGCCGGAACAATAAGATACCGCTTCAAAATTCTTGGTAGGTGTACTATTCCTGCATGTGACGATGCTTGATGTTTATGTAGAATACTGTATAATCTTCAGCCATACCATCAACTGTGCCACAGGATTGAATATCTACCGTAGTCAAGCGGAGGTCGAGGTCGGCATACGCCGGCGCGCGCGATGACCACAAGAGACAGCGGCACGGCTAGTGAACCACCCGACCCGAGTGACCGGCGCGCCCTTCCGCGTCAACGGAGTTTAGCCGTGTATCTCTCTCACTTAATACTTATTTATAGTTTATTTTAACCATCTCATTTTATATATTTTTACACATACATAGTTATTTTAGCAATCTATCTCGATCAATTAACATATTTTTTTTTTACTTATTCTTTAATATAAATCTTAACGTAAATGCCGCAACATCTGGAGCAATTTTAGTGTTGGCGGCAGGCAGGGTGCCCTTCCTGTCCAGACAGCGTCAGCTAACAGGGCCGCGGCGCAGCGGGAAGGGACGAGAAAAGTCGCAATTTGGTGGCTCCGGTGCCGTCCCGATGAGCTGATGGTGTGAGAGGCTGTGCGATGCCGCCAATAGTTGCGTACAAGAGACTAGCAGAGCCACAGAATTTGTTAACCGGACAACTCGTTCGCTTCCAAGCAGTCTGCAGGTGAGTTTCACTAGGTGGTATACAGTATTTCTAAACCAGCGGGTCAGTTAACAATGGAATTCATCTCGTACAATCATGTAAAATGAATTAAATGGAACGCTGGGCGCAACTTTTCTGAAAACCGGACTAGAATTACCGGCGTAATAATGAGCTCGCGGGTCAGTTCACGTGATGTAGTCCCGTTAACATATCTGGCTGGTGACTTGGTGGGTGGTGACCGGCATCCAGATCAAAGGCATTATCCTTGGTGCTCAATCCTCAACGGGAGGACCCCTGTCGACCGTGACGAGGCGAGGCCGCAGACACGCCGAGAATGATTGATCGATCCTCCCGGCCGGCGCCTGCATTATTGCCGAAAACGACCCAGGCCCTAACGCACACAGCACGAGGCCACGAGCATGTCTGTCTGTGACTCTGTGTGCGCACAGCTGCAGCCACCGAAACCGAATCGCTCGCCGCACATGCTGGCATGCAGCTGTGCTGGCGGCGGCGGTCCGGTTGGTGCCGACGAGAGCCGTCTAAGGATCTCTTCTCTGCCCACGAGGATCGGATCAGGATGGCGTCGTCTGGTTCGTCTACAGCGAATTAATACGACTCCTCGTTCATCTCATGCCACCGGTCAATACTCATATTGAATTTCGATTTATATTTCGTATGTCTAAATTTTTTATTGAATTAGACATTCAAATGGTGTCGAATACCAATATATGTATGTCCAGATACCACTGTATGCCACACGCTGATACAGCGACACTCCAGTAGCTAGCAAGCAAGCTACAAACGCTTATCCCAATTTATTTGCGTTTTTTTCGTTGCAATATAAATTATGAGCTGTATCAGCCTTTTCATTAGGATAATGATGATGCACATATTTGGATCATACTCGCAGTGCTCGATCAGTTTCTGACGGGATCGTTGGCAGCCAGCTGCTTTCAGTGTCAGGAATATATCAGAAGCACTGCTAAGTGCTACTGGTATCTTATTCTTCTCTTTTCTGATTAGGGTGTTTTTTTTTCACTAAATCACATTAGATTAGGGGGTATACGTGTCTTTGTCATGTTCTGTTACCTTCAGTTACCTCATAATGATATTTTGGGTACTGAGATGTGAAAGACTGGCATTTTGGCAAGTGTGGAAGCTTGGATGGCATTTTGGCAAAGAGGTTGTAATATGATGGTATGGTGATAATTTTCTCAACAATATATGCCGAGTTGTTGCGTCTTATCAAACCTTCAGGTTCACAAGGAGGGTACGGGGTTGTTTGATTCTTTCCCGAGAAGCCAAGCTAAAATTTGGTCATAGCTGGAAATTTAGCTTCTGTTTGAATTAAAGCCAAAATTTAGCCGCACCTTGAAAAATTTGGCTGGTCAAATTTCTATAGCAAAGCTAAGTAAGATTTTGACACTCAAAATGGCTGTCTAATTTTTGACCGATCAAAATTTTAACTCAGTTTCAAACCAAACACTACTTGGTATGGCCAAATTTTGACATGACTCAGTTTCGACATGGCCAAATTTTGGCTTGGTTTCCTAGGGAGAGAATCGAACAGCCCCTAAAAACACAGCATTGTGATTCTCTATGCATCAACCATGTTGTTTTGCTTAGAATGAATAACGATACTTTTTCTTCTTATCTTTTTTCCCTTCCAGTGGTGGATTTAATTCGATAGTTATCCTTGCCAATTCGTTGGTCAGTTGCTTGTGAAGGAATCAAAGGTACCTGTGAGATTCTGACATGATTGCAACATAAAATTTGCTTTGCAATTAACAAGAAGTTAAACTAGACTATAAATTAGATGAGAAATTGCTGTTGCAGCACAGCGCTAGCCGGTAGCAGGGCAAGCACTGCTTAACGTCGCAGAGTTCAGAAAAAACTGAAATGCTAACACGCATAAAAGACCTGTTTGTAGATGCACAATGCAGACTTGTTCATCGTCTAGATCGGATGGCTCCCAACTGCCTTTAATTTCACCACAAATATATATTCTTACACATGCCCATACTAGCCTGCTTTCAGGATTACTGAAATTCTCTGATTAGAACAAGGACAAACCAAATGCATACTTTGTACAAACTATAAAGGTCCTGAGTGAAAATCCAACCGAGCATCAGTGCAAGTTCATGGAGCCGCACCAATGTCTTAAAAAATGCAGATTTGGTATTGTTTGGATGATCAGCCTGCCACGACGTGCAGGACACTACCGTTTAGTTGCCCGGGTATTACGAGAATAAACTGAACAGTAAGCAATCGTAAAGAACAGAAAAAAAAAAACTCTGAACCATTGCTTTTGCTGGCACATACTAGACTGATACGCGGTTGTGAAATGTTTTCGGTGCTTCATCACCCATCAGGCATGAACTATGATCGTGTTTTCAGACTCAGTTATGCACTCCAATTTTTCTAATATGTTGAATATGATCATACATTGAGTATGTTCTTTTGTCTATCCTAGAATCTTGAGGTCAAGTACGCCCTGGAAATAGCATTCCATTCCCATCGCACTTCATGTTCAATTTTGTCATGGGACCTGTGTGAGCCATGGTTCCAAGTGTTAGTTATTGCAAAAGGCATGAATGCAACTCTGCATGTTCTTACACACGTATGATATATCTCGGCTGTTCATCTCTTATATCTGATACTCATATATTCGTTGATTCTTCTACCTAGCCTATGATTTTTTTCACTAAATTTTCAGCATAAATCTTAATATAAATGAACGGTACTGATAATACATATGCCTGCATGTCCTAATGGAATTTTTGTGTTGGTATACAAGAGTACACATCCAACTTCATGTGACATTCTGCAATCTCTGGTTTTGTCAGGGCACTCAGGCAGGCAGAGTCATTCACAACCAATTCGTGCATTTCGTATTTGAGAAGAAACAGCTGACAGATTCACATCGGAGCATAAAAGAACTAGATTATTTTTCCCAAGGTAACTACAAGTCCAAATTAACGTTCGATGATGAGAGTAATACTTTTGGGTCATGTTTGAAGGCATGATGCAAATTTTAGTTGTACTAAACATGAGCCAACCCACTTGACAGATTTACCCTATACTTAGTTTTTGAGGGATCAGGCAATGAGGCAAAATCGTACTCGTCTTGGATATTCACAGACCTGAACTCAGTTTCAAGATCTGTTCACTATCTGTTTTTCAACAGCATTGTTCAACACAACAAGTACCAAGTACCAACAACGGTGTCTTCATTTTTTTGCAGAAGAACATAGTTGCCAGTCATCGACACATAAAACCCTGGGACAATTTCGCAGCATGCATAATATGATATTATGATCTCGATCAAACCAACTTACAAATGAGGAGAGAAAAATGTATCCGGGAATAAGCAAGGATCCATTGGTCTGAAGAAATGCTCTTCTAATCGTCCAACCGCTTGTTATTTGCTCAGTTCCTCCAGGACAGGAGCCACACCTTGACGTCGCACGACCTGGACACCACCTTCGCGTCGGCGGCGAGCCTGTCGACCGCCACAGTGCACCGCACCCTCACCGGAACGGCCCAAGTCTTCAACTTGCCGAGCTGCAGCCGCACGGGCACCTCGACGGCCAAGTCGAACGGCACCGACCGGAGCCGCTCCGCCGCGGCCATCTGCCCGCGCACGCTCTGCGAGAACCGTATCCCGGACCCCTTCGCCTTCGCCACGAACACCGTCACGTTCCGGGGCACCTGGTAGAACGACGGCCACGCGCCGTCGGCCAGGGTCACGCCGTCGTACGAGACAGAGACGTGGCTCTTTTCGCCCTCGTAATGCACACCGATCTTGCCGTTCGGGTTGTCGGCGCGGACGGTCGCGTCGAACGCCGGCGAGAACGCGCCCGGCGTGGAGGCGTTGCCGATGCCGCCGAGGCCGGACACGGCGAGCGCTTGGACGGAGTACGCCGGTCGCTTGGGCTTGAAGACCAGGTACATGACGCCACCGAGGGCGGCGAGGAGGACGGCGAGCGCGAGGAGCGCAGCGAGCAGGCACGTGCAGACGCGGAAGCAGGAGCAGCGGCTGCGGCGCTTGGCGCGGCGGGTGTAGTGCTCGAAGAGGCGCGCGTTCTCGGGCGGCGGGACGCGGAAGACCTTGTCCTTGGGCACCTGCACGACGTACGTGCCGGGCTGCGGCGGCGGGGGCGGCGGGACGGGCTTCTCGAAGTGGAAGCTGTGGAGCGGGCTGGGGGAGGGGTCGGAGGAGTGGGCGGACACGGACTGGTTCATCTCGCCGGAGAAGTCGGAGCTCGACGCCGCCGGGTGCACGCGGCCGTGCGCGTGCCCGTGCATCATGGGCTGCTCCTCGAGGCGCTCGTCCGAATCAATCTGCATGCACCCGCTTTGAATTATTAATCCATATCGAACGGTGTGGATGCGGTGTAGCAGTCAAGTGCAAATCAAAAGACTGACGTCGACGCGGTATCGTGTACTCCTACAATAAGGCCCTGTTTGTTTCAGCTTCGGATTCTGGCTTTCAGCTTTTATAATTCGAAGCTGAAACAAACAGGCAGCTTTTGGTTATAGCTTTTTAAAATCTGCTGGTTGGATTGTGAGAATCTGAGAAGCTGGTTTTCCTCAGCTCTTGATAGATTGTGAAAGTCCATTTTACTAAACTGTTCATTAAATTTTTTTAGAATCTACAGTCTAAAAGCTTTTCACAATCCAGCTTTTCACAATCCAGCTTTTAACAATCCAGCTTTTATAAGCTGCTTTTCAGAATCTCTAGCTGAAACAAACAGGCCCTAAAGACTTATCCAGGCAGGGTGTGAATCAGAATTTACTTTCATATATATTTTAGAAAAGATTTAAGCATGGTGTTTTTATGTCCGAAAATGCAATTGAAAATACTATATGCTTATAAATTCAGCACCCGTGTACTTTTGGAAGCTATTCATGTTCATTCGCAATCTTGCAGTGCACTCCCAAACTGATCATTTCAGTCATTAGCTACTCCAATTCCCTTCAAAATACATCCCCCAAATAGCAAATTATTAAATCGCCCCTAAAGAAAAATCCAGAGCACGAGCCCAGATAAACAAATGTACAGCGGCTTCACGTCACTTTGCCATTGGAACATCTTCCCATATCGGAAGGAGCACCAAGAGCCAAAGAACAAATTAAACCGACACGTCCCATGATCACGGAAGCATAGTTAGCATGCATTTGCCGAACAAAACGCTGGCACCACGCAGCTCGATCCACCCGAACCCAAGTGCCGGAGATTGACCGATGTGAGATCATATATGCTGAAAAACTAGCGAATCTCTCTGATGGTATATTTTGCGCTCGTAATCCATCCTACAAGCACTAGCCCTCGACGAAAAGCTGGAGCGCAAGGTTACAAGCTTCGCGAGAGGAAACCAGTGCTCACGTACGCGAGGACCCAGGACGCCGCGCGCGACAGCAGACAAATCGAGAGATCAGGACGACGGAGACGCACCTTTGCCTGGCCGGTGATGCTCGTCGTCGCCGGTGGTGTCGCTGGCTTCTCCTCGAGTTCGTCCGGACTCTCTTGGGGGATTCGGAGGGAGGCCGCGTCGACTCGAAGCGAAGCGGCGGACGTGCGAGGAGGTAAAGCGGAGGCTGACTCTGATGAGCTGGGCGGGCGCGTAGGTGCGGAGAGGCGCCAAGGTATGGGGGTGGAGGGGTTTATATAGGACGGCCTGTGGTTCGCTCCGGTAGGTGGCTGGCAGGTGGGGCCTAGGGGACGCGATTGGGTGGCGCCTGGGGAAAGAAGAGTCGAAACCGTGTCGCGGCGATGGGTTTATGGAAACCCGGAATGCTCTGGGCTGGGTGCACGGCAGGCAACGCGTGTTCACAAGCGGAGAGCCCCTCGTTTCCCGTGACCTCATTTTTTTTCCCGATTACGAAGTCACACGCATACTACCTACACTCACAAACTCACTCACGAGTTCTCTACTATCATAAGTCTACACAGAAAACTGCTAAAAGTATTTATGTACATATAAATCATAAGCGCTAGAATTTAAATTTTTACGAGTCAAGTCGTATCCGCATGTCTTTCGTTACCACACTAAAAAGGTAATTTTTCATAGTCCCTGGTCATCTTCAACAGATTCTTTACACGAAGTGATTTTTGTTTTATTTAACGTTTCAATAGTTTTTTTTCACGAAGAGATTCTCAAGGTCATTCTCTTGATCCCTTCACATCGGGATGAATTCTTCGTAGCCTCAGACCATCTCCAATGAATTCCTTTCACGAAGGGATTCTCATTTCCTACAGCACTCCAACGGTTTTCTTTCGTAAAGAGGTTCTCAAGTTCATTCACTTTATTTTAGAATTTTTTTTTTCATAAATCTCTTCGAAAAGGAGCTGCTGAAATTAAGAAAAAATAAAAAAAATGAAAATAGAAAGAGGAATAAAAATAGAAACTAAATAAAGAGAAAATAATTGAAGACGGTCTCACTTACCGCTCTGCTATTGCTGAACTTTTTTTTGTGGGGGTCATTATTGAACCTTAACGAATGTCATGGCTAGTTTTTTTTTTCCTGTTTGGAATATGTGGGGCACCATGGCTCATGCGTTTTACAGTAATGAGGTTACCCAATCCAGATGCAGTAAGGCTAACTCTAGTACAGTATATTTCCAGTGCTACAGTGCAAATGCCATCCTGGTTTGTCCTGCAAAATGTCTTCAACGGACTTTGTATCCACTGCTAGAGCGATACGGTGATGGTCAAGAGAGGAGAGAGGGGCGACATTTTTTGGATGAAATGTAGGAGCCGCAAGACTATTTTGTTAGCAAATCCGCAATGGCTTCGCATTCTCGTGAACTGGCAGAAATGAATCAGTCGGTCTCGGGCAAAAGCTAGGTAGTGAGCGTCGAAGTTCGACGGAGATGGATGCCGAGAACACCAGTTGGCACCTCCATGCATCGGATCCAGATCCATCCATAGTGCCACTAGAGTTGGCCTAATGCAGCGCCACGCTACGGCCCCGGCCTTCGAGCACTGCTGATAGTCCTTCTTGCTCTGCCTCTCTTCGCCGCCGCAGTGGCACGCCTGTGCCGCCGCTATCTCGTCCACCCTCGCGCGGAACCACTTGCTGAGGGAGGTGGTGGAGTGAACGTGCTCCCTGATGAACTTCACTGCCTCGCCGTCGGTGTCGTGTGCGCTCATCGTCATGCTCCTGATTTGCTGACGCCGGTACGGCATTCATGGCGCGCTCGATGCAGCACTGCATGATGGGGATGAGGCCGGCGAGGTGCGACAGAGGAGGGAGGGCGAAGGGAGGGAGCGACGGAGGGAGGGAGGGACATGTAGGGAGGGGCGCAGTGATGGAAGGGGGGAGGAGGGAGGGGTGCGGCGGAGGAAGGGGCACGATGAAGGGAGGGGGCGTGGTGATGGAGGGGGTAGAGGAAGGGGTCGGATCATCAAAGTAAATGAAACGGTTAAAAAAATTAATTTAATATAGGAGAGGGAAGATATGGTTTGATTTATATAGTATTTGTTGAAAGTAGTTAGAAGATGAAGTATTGTAATAGTGATAGTTGATACTTTAATAGTATTATAGGATAAGAAATTTTGAGGTAGCTGCTGGAGATGATCTAAGTGCACACAAAAACATATAGCAGCAATTCATTCCTCCTCGCTGTGAAGATATTGCTCAAGTTACTTGTACATATTGTGGTACTCCTATTTTTGTTTAGAATCTGTAAGCCAGAAGCCTAAATAAAAGGAGTTGTTGAAAAGTGATTAAAAAAAATTAAAAATCTATTTTTAAGAAAATAAACTAGAAGTTGAGAAGCTAATTGGGATAAGCTTTCTGATTTTTTATATGCCGAGAAGTTAGAATTTTATTGTAAAAACCAATGTTGGAGTTGGAACCTAAGTAGTACAAATCTGCTACGTGAAGAAGCATAGCATAATAAAACCAGCCTGGCTATCACTGGATACGTGTAAGTACTAGCAGCTTGGTCCTCAACCTGCATGGTCAGACGCGTTCTGGGATGTCAGGATGTGTAACAGCTGCAGCCGCCGTCCCGGACGCTGCCTGCTGTGCTGGGCTACAACTTGCAACATTAGTAACACCGCGGAGCCAATTCTTTGCGCCGTTACGTAATCCAGGGTGGTGCTCCGGTAGAACCGTTCAGGACGTGACGCATAAGGAACTAGTGGCTTGCGCGCGCAGCGCCCTGCGCGCGGGTGAAAAATCGTTGGTCGAGATTGTTTGATTTGTGTGTTTGTATTTATTTAGTTTGTGTGTTTGTAATTGATGATATATGGGATGCATAATTATTATGGTTAAACAGATTTATGATTAATAAATCTAAGGGGAGAGAAGGTGTATATGTGTTTCAATGTGGGAGTAGTTTAGGGTCATAAGTAGGAAAATTTAATTTTGATGTTTAGTAGTATAGACTATGCTAGTGTAGGAGTTTGTTATCAGGGAGTGATGAGTGAGGCGTGGTGTTACTTTCTAGGTGGTGTGTAGTATTGTACAGTGCACATATAAGTTTTGCTGCTGCAATAGTAGAGCCAATCATTAATTTGGTTATGAGGTTAGCATATGTGCGTAACAGTGAAAGATATTGTATAAGAACAAGCGGGTTTGGAGGCATCGTATAACATGCTTATCTGACAAAATATTTGCAATAGTAAGGGGATCCTGTATATTACATATGCAAGGTTTGCTAGGCGATGTTGGTGACTGCTGGCAAAAGGTAATCTTATCTTGCTGGGGGGGTGTTCAATTCTAGCTGATTGGTGATATTAGAGGTTCAAAAAGCACGGTGGCTTGGTATTATATACAGGTAGGGATATGAGCAAGTATGTAAAGATGAGACTGGACAAAATAGCTTGGTGATGGGCTTGTCAAGGCAGGTTGAAAAGCATACACAAAAATGATGTTAGTGACTGTTGGCAAAAGGTGATCTTATTCTGCTGGGGAGGTGTTCAGTTCTAGCTGATTGGTGATATTAGAGGTTTAGAAAGTATGGTAGCTTAGTATTATATACAGGTAGTGATAGGAGCAATTATCTAAAGATGGCACTGGACAAAATAGCTTGGTGATGAGCTTGTCAAGGCAGGTTCAAAAGCATACATAAAAAAAGGAAAGTTGCTTCCTTCCGTGAAAAAAATCAGGTAGTCCATTTTAGTTAAACTGTTGTAGTGTTGTTGATGAACTGTAAATAAAAGAGATAGTAACAGTTAGCAGAATTATAAACAAACATGCCTTTAAAAAATGTTGGGAGTTGGAACCTGGTAGTACAAATCTGCTACGTGAAGAAGCATAGCATAATAAAGCCAGCCTGGCTATCACCTGGATACGTGTAAGCACTAGCAGCTTGGTCCTCAACCTGCATGGTCAGACGCGTTCTGGGATGTGTAACAGCTGCAGCCGCCGTCCCGGACGCTGCCTGCTGTGCTGGGCTACAACTTGCAACATTAGTCACACCGCGGAGCCAATTCCTTGCGCCGTTACGTAATCCAGGGTGGTGCTCCGGTAGCACCGTTCAGGACGTAACGCATAAGGAATGTCGGTACCAACGCCCAGGGCCGAGTAATGCGTGCTACGCTTGAGAGCCGGCTGGCGACGCCTTCGCCGGCACGTCTCGTCGTGCCGGTCCATACCACTAATCCGGTGGAAAAAAACACAGATTATTCTGTCAAGGTAATGCCAATGCTTGAGTAGCAATCCTCTAGCCTATCAGTACTAGTGTCAAACGAGATACTAGTAATCCAAAAGAAACGGAGCTTAGATCCGTAGGTCTCACGCCTGATACTGATGCTCGGTCAAGTTTCAGCAGGGTTGTAGAACCGTACTGTTCATGAGGTGCAACAGAATTGCAGCCAAAATAAACAGATGGGGCACTTAATCTGACAATGCATTCAGGTTAGAGCAGAAGCAATCAAAGCGACTCAAATCGAAGATAAACAAGTGCTTGTGTAGTTCGTCCATTGCCAACTTCACCAGTTCAATCAAATAGTACAATAAACCTCGATCACATGGTACAACAGATTGATCTATCTCTCTGTCATCCCCCGCACGAGTCTGAGCAAAAATTACATCTCTTCAAATTACAGCCAAATCTTTCTTCAAAAGGAAAAAAAAACAGCCAAAGGAAAGGAGGGAATCAATTAAACCCGCCAAACCGTGGAAGGGCAAAAAATGAAAAACAAACGCATTCACAAAAATCTACATCAAAACTTCGTATTATGAATACTGTGAAGTATATGCACAGCTGCAGGCCCCTGCAGCTAAACAAGAGCACTCCATTAGCAGAATCCACAATAAACTCCGTCACACTTCAACCAAGGAACAATATCGTATCAACTTGGTAACATCTATAGCACTCATTGTGATAGTATTCACTGTTGTTCACTTTCTTCTATTACTTCACAAGCATTCTCAGACTCCGCCTGTACAGTACTCTTGGCACTGCCATCAGAGAGCGTCCTGAACATTTCATGTTTGCCATCGTCAGTCTTCGCCTCACTAGAACCCATATTACTGGTAGTCTCCACCGGTTCAGCCTCCCTACCAGCTCCAACATTGTGCAGACTTTCGGCATGTATTCCTTCTGAAAGTTCACCATGCTCTGTGGATTCTGCAGCCTCTCCATACCCATCCTTCTCTTCATTTTCTTCCATGGAACTCCTCGCAACAGAATCACAGTGTTCCTTAAAAGCAGCATGTATGTCATCCACAGATTTTGCATCAATGACATGCAGCTGTACAGCAACCTCTTTAGGCTCTGAATCAACATCAACACCTGAGATGAGTGATGTTTCAGTGTCCGTGCTGGCCTCAGCAACCACGCCATCACTAACAAGTTTAAAGGCAGTCTCAAAATCCTCCAGAGACTTCACATCAAGAATCGTTATCTCAGGATCAGTTGTAATTGTCATGGACCCATTTTTAGTGACCTCCGGTTCACCTGATCCAGCCGCTAAGATCGCTGCTGATGGTGTATCACCAGAAGGCACTTCTGTCTCCTCCTGTGGTGGCATCAACTCCATGTTCATTGCTTCAAAGGGGCTCCCTTCAAGAAAAAGTCTCCGAGGGTTGTAGACAGTCTGCTCAGGGTCACCATGAGATGCTCCACATGACCAACTAAATTCAAGGTCATTTAGGTCATCAACCGATGGAGACTGCTCCCTGGAGTCTACAGCATTGGCTTCCTTCATGGTTACAGAGACATTGTCAGAAGTCCGAGGGCTAGTCACGGAATCTGCAGCAACACCATTAGCAGGGCTATCAGAATGGGAACCAGGATCTGACACCTGCTGGTCTCTCATAGGTTCTACCCGAAAGTCTCCCACCACTTCCAATTCCGACAGGAAACTTCCATCAATTCCACTGTCCTCCATAGGCTCAGGATAGATTTTACCAGCTTCGTCATCAGAATCAAGTAGATATTCTGCAGTTGTTTCTTCCACCTTGTTAGGTTCAGCAGCCATGGAAACAAAGGGATTCGAGACTTCTGCAAGTTCACCTGATGGAGATTGGATGACATCATTTTCTTGAGGATACAAGGAAACAACTGCAGAGCTAAGACTTCCATCAGATCCAACATCAAAGTGCTCTTCGATTACATGCAAGCTGGTCAAGGCAGCAGCTGGATCAGTAAATATTGCAGTTTCATGCTTTTCTTGCAAATTGAAGTTCTCAACAACTCTCTCCTCAGGGATAGGGTGCAGGTCCATAGATATGACCGGCAATGTTTCCTTGACAAAATCAGAAGGAAATTCCATAGACACATGGATCAGGTTATCCAGTGGCATTTCATTGTTTGAATAGGAGATGAGATCAGCATTTCTATCTTTCTCAGCTGGAATGCTTGCACCAAGAACAACTGTGTTCGAACTTGATGAAACTTCAGTGTCAAGACAATTCTCAAGGTCCCCAGAACTTGATTCACCCTCCTCATGTGGCATGGAGGACGAAATCCATTCTGAGCA